>NC_057805.1:457075301-457094978 GCF_018294505.1 Triticum aestivum | reverse complement strand
CTTCTCCTCCTCCGGCCGACGAGCTCGAGACCCACGGGCTCGATCCGATCTGGTAGTCCCCGTTGACTTTTTCTCGCCCCCTCTTTTCTCTAAGTCTCTAAATTTCATCAGCATATTCTCTTGTTCCCGATGTGATAACTTCTTGCATGTAGCTCCGATTCGCGCGTGTAATATGTCAAATTGTTCGTATCATGATGCTCCTCATTTTGTTCAATTGCACGATGTTCATTAGAGGTCATCTTGATGCCCAAATCTCTGTTGGAAGAGGGATAGTTGCTGTTAATCTCTGGTTCTTATCAGAACTTGGAGATTTGTCATTTTTGTATCATTGAATCTGTGCATCTTTTGAGCATGAGCTTTACATGTGTTTTGAAGTATGCCATGTCATCTTTCCAGTGGTATAGTCCATGTATTTGTTTGATCTTTGTGGTGACTAGCACAAGCATGCAAGATAGGCCCCGTAATATTTCTGATTTCAGGGACTTAGTGATTTCTCTGTCCTTGTCTGCTGTAATTTTGTTGCCATGTGAACTTGATGCTACAGAGAGATCCATGCATATTTTGGAGATGTTCAGTGAGGATGTTTTGTAGCTATTGTTGTAGTTGATCCATTCCTGCAATTGTTTGCAATTATGGAGGGCCATAGCATGACTCAATCTTGCTCTGCTTTTGCTATAAAATATTTCTGGCAGATTCTTAACATGATATGCAATTTTGCCAAGCTTATTGTAGTTGATCCATGCATGATATGCTATTGTTCTTTCCATGGATAGCTTCATAAACATGCCATATTGCTGTAGGTGTGCTTGGTTTGTAGTTCATTGCTCTGTAGTGAGTGCATCAAGCTCACAAAGAGGCCTACATATTAATATTTCTGCCATGCTCTGTTTTCTGCCAAGTCTGAAACCGGATAACGGAACTTGCTATGTTTACATGCTTGCCATCATATCTTCTGGTCCTTTTTGGCTTATGGTCAGTAAGGTACTTTTGTCATATGCATTTAGTAGAACACTACCATGCCTTGTTTTGCTATGTTAAGTTCCTGTAGCATGTTGATTTCGTGCTCTGAACATTGCTACCTGATGCTGATTTCTGCCATGTCCAGTTTTTCACTGTCTGTGAACCTGTAATCTTTTGCACTTTTGCCATGCTTGTTTGAGCTTGATATGTTGTGAACTAGCCGTAGCTCAGTGTTCATCTTTTGTGAAGCATCTCCTGTAGATTACTGCCAAGTTACTGCCATGTTCATCATTTTCCTTCCGGAGCACGCATATGCATCGCATATCATATCTCGTATACCATACATGTTTTGCATCATGTTGCTTGTGCATTTCTCGTTGTTGATTGTGGTTCCGTTTGTTTGTGTTCTTGCCTTGGGTAGAGCCGGGAGACGAGTTCGTGAATGAGGAACCTGTCGAGTACGCTTACGAGGATCAAGCTTTCGACAACTCTGAGAATCTTGCAGGCAAGATGACCACCCCTCGAAATCACTTCTATCTTTGCTATGCTAGTTGTTCGCTCTATTGCCATGCTCCGCTACCTATCACTTGCTATATCATGTCTCCAATTTTAGCCATGTCAGCCCTAACCATCCTTTCCTAGCAAACCGTTGTTTGGCTAAGTTACCGCTTTTGCTCAGCCCTTCTTATAGCGTTGCTAGTTGCAGGTGAAGTTGAAGTTGTTCCATGTCGGAACATGGATATGTTGGGATATCACAATATCTCTTATTTAATTAATGCATCTATATATATTTTGGTGAAGGGTGGAAGGCTCGGCCTTATGCCTGGTGTTTTGTTCCACTCTTGCCGCCCTAGTTACTGTTATACCGGGATTATGTTCCTTGAGTTTGCGTTCCTTACGCGGTCGGGTGATTTATGGGACCCCCTTGACAGTTCGCCTTGAATAAAACTCCTCCAGCAAGGCCCAACCTTGGTTTTACCATTTGCTACCTAAGCCTTTTCCCCCGGGTTTTCGCGAGCCCGAGGGTCATCTTATTTTAACCCCCCCGGGCCAGTGCTCCTTCGAGTGTTGGTCCGAACTGAGCAGACTGCGGGGCCCCCTCCTGGAAACTCAAGGTCTGGTTTTACTCGTAGGATGTCTCATCCGGTGTGCCCTGAGAACGAGATATGTGCAGCTCCTATCGGGATTTGTCGGCACATTCGGGGGCTTTGCTGGTCTTGTTTTACCATTGTCGAGATGTCTTGTAAACCGGGATTCCGAGACTGATCGGGTCTTTCCGGGAGAAGGTTTATTCTTCGTTGACCGTGAGAGCTTATGATGGGCTAAGTTGGGACACCCCTGCAGGGTAATATCTTTCGAAAGCCGTGCCCGCGGTTATGAGGCAGATGGGAATTTGTTAATGTCCGGTTGTAGATAACTTGTCACTTGACCCAATTAAAATACATCAACTGCGTGTGTAGCCGTGATGGTCTCTTCTCGGCGGAGTCCGGGAAGTGAACACGGCCTGAGTTATGTATGACGTAAGTAGGTGTTCAGGACCTCTTCTTGGTCATTGCTAGATGACGTCCGTTCCGTTGCTTCTCTTCTCGCTCTCATTTGCGCAAGTTAGCCACCATATATGCTTTTGCCGCTGCAGCTCCACCTCTTTGCACCTCCCTTTCCTATAAGCTTAAATAGTCTTGATCTCGCGGGTGTGAGATTGCTGAGTCCTCGTGACTCACAGATTCTACCAAAACAGTTGCAGGTGCCGACGATGCCAGTGCAGATGATGGCGTCGATCTCAAGTGGGAGTTCGACGAGGAACGTGGTAGTTAATATGTGTCTTTTCCTGATGATCAGTAGTGGAGCCCATTCGGGACGATCGGGGATCTAGCATTTGGGGTTGTCTTATTTTCATCTGGATTTTGACCGTAGTCGGTCTATATGATTGTATTTTGGATGATGTATGATATTTATTCATGTATTGTGTGAAGTGGCGATTGTAAGCCAACTCTTTATCCCATTCTTGTTCATTACATGGGATTGTGTGAAGACGACCCTTCTTGTGACAAAACCACTATGCGGTTATGTCTCTAAGTCGTGCCTCGACACGTGGGAGATATAGCCGCATCATGGGCGTTACACCATGGCATGAAAAAATTTGGAATTCTCCTCGCCAACCTTTATATACAGAATAGTGCACCTCTGTTTCCAATAAATATAGTGAATTTTCAACAGATGTTCATAGTGGAACTTCACAATTTTCCGGAAATTGAATTCTGGCCTTGTTAAAGGTCGCATTTCCTCTAGCTGATCAAAGTGTAGAATCACCTTTGAGCAATCAACAGTAAGTTTTTTGATGTATGATAACTTTTTGCTCAAAATTTTCAAATCATACCGCAGCCGCTTAAATTTCCTTGTGATAACCGCAGAAGCAGAAAGATCAGAGAAGACTGGTGCATTCCAAGACTTGGTGACACAATCCATGAACCCCGACATATCAAACCAGAAATTTTCAAACCGAAAAGTCTTGGCCGCAGGAATGGTAGTGTCAATGGACACCACACAAGGCACGTGATCCGAGGCAGTTCTGGCGAGTGGATTAACCACAGTGTTTGGATAATGTGAAATCCAATCAGCAGTAGTAAAGAACCAATCAAGTTGCTCGAGCAGGGGGTTTTGCTGCATATTAGACCAGGTGAAGCTACGGCCTTTCAAGGGCAGCTCCAAGAGACTAAGGTGACCAATTATTTCGTTGAAGAGGAAAATATCATTAATATCACCACCCGGGAGGTTTCTGTTATCCAATGACCTGATGAAATTAAAGTCCCCCAACAATAGCCAATTTTCATCGGGAGGGATGTCTAGATGAGATAGCCAACTAACGAAATCCTCCCTAGGCTGACCCTCACATGGCCCATATACAGAGGCTAAGGTCCATTTTTTGGAGTTGTGCAACGATTGGAGGGAGACCACAACCCCAAATCTCTGAATATGGACAAGCTGGCCGTGAAAGATCAAAGAATTCCAAACGACTAAAATCCCGCCAGAGGCTCCAACAGAAGGCGAGAACGCGAATTGATCAAACCTCCTAGGGCAAAAGGATCTAATCGTTCGTATATCAAAGTTCTCGCATTTAGTTTCCTGCAGACAAAGTACAGAACACCTGCTCTCCTCAATCTTGGCACGTAGGTCACGCTGCCTAGCCTCAGAATTCAGCCCACGCACATTCCAACAGAGCACATTCCAATTTCGAAAATAACAATTATCCATAAAAAACAGCGCTAGGAAGTAGTTGCTGATCCAGCTGCTTAACAGCGTGGACAAGATCATAACATAAGTGGCAATAGCAGTAACCAAGGCTTTCAGACAGTCACACAAACAGAAAGTACTAACATAAAACAGACACAAAAACAAAAGTGCCCAACTCTCCATCAAGCTTCCTGGGCTGTCAATCATCATGTGGACCATCGTCTTCTCCAGCAGGACGTGGAGAAGCCATAAGCTTCTCGACCGATAACTCAGACGGATCAACGCGCAGAGCCACTCCAATTGCCTGCATTGTTGGAATAGGCGTCGGGGGTGAGAGAGGAAGCTGGCTGTGCTCATCGTCAAGACGAAGCTTCGTTGCCTTCGGGCGACGCAGGGGGGCAGACCTCGGAGGGATTGCAGAAACTGGCTTCATGCCCGTCCTTTTGGCAGAACTGCGCGTCATCCTTCTGGTGGAGAAATCCAGAACTGGCTCCACAAGCGTGATAGAACGCCTGGAGCGTGCAGACTGACGTGGTCGGTTGCCTAGTGGAGTTGGAGAGACCGAAGTAAACTGAAAATCCTCCTGAGAAACCTATGAAGGAGAAAGTGGAACCTGGGAATTGGAGCACGAGAGATCATCAGGTGTCAACTCTTCAATGACCACCGAAGAGCTGCTTCCAGGATCAGAGACACATTGCTTGGCAGACAAGAGTAGAAATTTCTGTTGCAGATCAGCAGACCCAAATTTAACTTGCATCAACGTCGCAGAAAATCCAGGCAGACAAGCTGGTATACCCCTGATGAAAAAATCAGGCAATAAAGATTTGGACGATCTCTCTCAGATCATTGCCGGCGAAAGAATTGGCCCATAAAAGACCCTAACCATTCCAAGATGAATCGGGTCCAACTGCACTATCGGTGGAGCTTGCAGAGGCTGATGGACTTCAACCATATCCTCATCATCAGAAGAGTCCACGGATGGGTTCAAAATCATAGAATTTTGGTCCTGGGCTGGTTGAACCTCCTCATGCTGCTGCTGATCAGGCAGAACCTGTTCCTCCCACGGGCCCCATCCCGCTTCATGTTGCACATTATCAGCCCATCCTGCCACATCATTCTGTCCTTGATCGGGATTGCTAGTTTGGGTGATATATATTTTGTGTCCGCTGTATCCCCTACACCAGATTGCATAACCAGAAAGTTTCGGGAGTTTATAAGTGGGAATTCAAGTAGCCTTAGGATATCTTTCCGACAGACGCATGATATGAGATTGGGGTTCGACGTCTAGTGGTCCGCCTTTCCACGGTTGATTTTACAGTGGTCTCGTTGTGTCTTAAAGAGTCCATGGCTTTGCCGACTCGGGGACGCTTCGTGTGCCATGTGCACAGCCTTGTACATGATGGTGCTGTACGATTGAGCCCGTGTGGGCCCCACCACGAAAACTTCGGACGAAATATCTATCATATGTTTGTTCCAGCTTTTTCTGCAAGCCAATACTTGTTTTGTTTTGTATTGTGGTATTCGAGTTGCTTCGAATTCATATGTTCATTCCATATCTTTTTCAAGTGGCTTCTCAACTTATGGAAGTGTGATGATTTACTACGGAATTCATGTTAGGAATCGTAGCATAATTTTAAAATTTTCCTACGCTCACCAAGATGCATCTATGGAGTCTACTAGCAACGAGGGGAAAGGAGTGCATCTACATACCCTTGTAGATCGCGAGCGGAAGCGTTCCAATGAACGTGGATGACGGAGTCGTACTCGTCGTGATCCAAATCACCGATGACCGAGTGCCGAACGGACGGCACCTCCGCGTTCAACAAACGTACGGTGCAGGGACGTCTCCTCCTTCTTGATCCAGCAAGGGGGGAGGAGAGGTTGATGGAGATCCGACAGCACGACGGCGTGGTGGTGGATGTAGCGGGTCTCCGGCAGGGCTTCGCCGAGCTTCTTCGAGAGAGAGAGAGGTGTTGCAAGGGAGGAGGGAGGCGCCCAAGGCTGTAGGTTGCTGCCCTCCCTCCCCCCCTTTATATAGGCCCCTGGGGGGGTGCGCCAGCCCTGGGAGATGGGATCTCCAAGGGGGGGCGGCGGCCAAGGGGGGAAGGGGTTGCCTTGCCCCCCAAGGCAAGGGGGAAGCTCCCCCCTAGGGTTCCTAACCCTAGGCGCATGGGGGGAGGCCCAAGGGGGGCGCCCCAGCACACTAAGGGCTGGTTCCCTTCCACTTTCAGCACACGGGGCCCTCCGGGACAGGTGGCCCCACCCGGTGGACCCCCGGGACCCTTCCGGTGGTCCCGGTACAATACCGGTAACCCCCGAAACTTTCCCGGTGGCCGAAACTTGACTTCCTATATATAATTCTTCACCTCCGGACCATTCCGGAACCTCTCGTGACGTCCGGGATCTCATCCGGGACTCCGAACAACTTTCGGGTTTCCGCATACATATATCTCTACAACCCTAGCGTCACCGGACCTTAAGTGTGTAGACCCTACGGGTTCGGGAGACATGCAGACATGACCGAGACGCCTCTCCGGTCAATAACCAACAGCGGGATCTGGATACCCATGTTGGCTCCCACATGTTCCACGATGATCTCATCGGATGAACCATGGTGTCGAGGATTCAATCAATCCGTATGCAATTCCCTTTGGCAATCGGTATGTTACTTGCCCGAGATTCGATCGTCGGTATCCCAATACCTTGTTCAATCTCGTTACTGGCAAGTCTCTTTACTCGTACCGCAATGCATGATCCCGTGACTAACGCCTTAGTCACATTGAGCTCATTATGATGATGCATTACCGAGTGGGCCCAGAGATACCTCTCCGTCACACGGAGTGACAAATCCCAGTCTCGATCCGTGCCAACCCAACAGACACTTTCGGAGATACCCGTAATGCACCTTTATAGTCACCCAGTTACGTTGTGACGTTTGGCACACCCAAAGCACTCCTACGTTATCCAGGAGTTGCACGATCTCATGGTCTAAGGAAAAGATACTTGACATTGGAAAAGCTCTAGCAAACGAAACTACACAATCTTTTATGCTATGCTTAGGATTGGGTGTTGTCCATCACATCATTCTCCTAATGATGTGATCCCGTTATCAATGACATCCAGTGTCCATAGTCAGGAAACCATGACTATCTGTTGATCAACGAGCTAGTCAACTAGAGGCTTACTAGGGACACATTGTGGTCTATGTATTCACACATGTATTACGATTTCCGGACAATACAATTATAGCATGAATAATAGACTATTATCATGAACAAAGAAATATAATAATAACCATTTATTATTGCCTCTAGGGCATATTTCCAACAGTCTCCCACTTGCACTAGAGTCAATAATCTAGTTACATTGTGATGAATCGAACACCCATTGCGTCCTGGTGTTGATCATGTTTTGCCCTAGGGAGAGGTTTAGTCAACGGATCTGCTACATTCAGGTCCGTGTGTACTTTACAAATATCTATGTCTCCATTTTGAACAGTTTCACGAATGGAGTTGAAGCGACGCTTGATATGCCTGGTCTTCCTGTGAAACCTGGGCTCCTTCGGAAGGGCAATAGCTCCAGTGTTGTCACAGAAGAGAGTCATTGGGCCCGACGCATTGGGAATCACCCCTAGGTCGGTAATGAACTCCTTCATCCAGACTGCTTCCTGTGCTGCCTCCGAGGCTGCCATGTACTCCGCTTCACATGTAGATCCCGCCACGACGCTTTGCTTGCAACTGCACCAGCTTACTTCTCCTCCATTCAAAATATACACGTATCCAGTCTGTGACTTCGAGTCATATAGATCTGTGTCGAAGCTAGCGTCGACGTAACCCTTTACGACGAGCTCTTCGTCACCTCCATAAACGAGAAACATATCCTTAGTCCTCTTCAGGTACTTCAGGATATTCTTGACCGCTGTCCAGTGTTCCTTGCCGGGATTACTTTGGTACCTTCCTACCAAACTTACGGCAAGGTTCACATCAGGTCTGGTACACAGCATGGCATACATAATAGATCCTATGGCCGAGGCATAGGGGATGACACTCATCTCTTCTATATCTTCTGCCGTGGTCGGGCATTGAGCCGTGCTCAATTGCACACCTTGCAATACAGGCAAGAACCCCTTCTTGGACTGATCCATACTGAACTTCTTCAATATCTTGTCAAGGTATGTACTCTGTGAAAGACCAATGAGGTGTCTTGATCTATCTCTATAGATCTTGATGCCTAATATATAAGCAGCTTCTCCAAGGTCCTTCATTGAAAAACACTTATTCAAATAGGCCTTTATACTTTCAAGAATTCTATATCATTTCCCATCAATAGTATGTCATCTACATATAATATGAGAAATGCTACAGAGCTCCCACTCACTTTCTTGTAAACACAGGCTTCTCCATAAGTCTGTGTAAACCCAAACGCTTTGATCATCTCATCAAAGCGAATGTTCCAACTCCGAGATGCTTGCACCAGCCCATAGATTGAGCGCTGGAGCTTGCACACTTTGTCAGCATTCTTAGGATCGACAAAACCTTCCGGCTGCATCATATACAACTCTTCCTTAAGGAAGCCGTTAAGGAATGCCGTTTTGACGTCCATCTGCCATATCTCATAATCATAGTATGCGGCAAGTGCTAACATGATTCGGACAGACTTCAGCTTTGCTACGGGTGAGAAAGTCTCATCGTAGTCAACCCCTTGAACTTGTCGATAACCCTTAGCGACAAGTCGAGCTTTGTAGATGGTCACATTACCATCCGCGTCCGTCTTCTTCTTAAAGATCCATTTGTTTTCTATGGCTCGCCGCTCATCGGGCAAGTCAGTCAAAGTCCATACTTTGTTTTCATACATGGATTCTATCTCGGATTTCATGGCTTCTAGCCATTTGTCAGAATCCGGGCCCGCCATCGCTTCTTCATAGTTCGAAGGTCCACCGTTGTCTAACAACATGATTTCTAGGACAGGGTTGCCGTACCCTCTGGTGCGGAACGTGTCCTTGTGGACCTACGAAGTTCAGCAACTTGATCTGAAGCTTCATGATCATCATCATTAACTTCCTCCCCAGTCGGTGTAGGCACCACAGGAACATTTTCCCGCGCTGCGCTACTTTCCGGTTCGGAAGGGGTGACTATCACCTCATCAAGTTCCACTTTCCTCCCACTCAATTCTTTCGAGAGAAACTCCTTCTCCAGAAAGGACCCGTTCTTGGCAACGAAGATCTTGCCTTCGGATCTGAGGTAGAAGGTATACCCAATAGTTTCCTTAGGGTATCCTATGAAGATCCATTTTTCCGACTTGGGTTCGAGCTTTTCAGGTTGAAGTTTCTTGACATAAGCATCGCATCCCCAAACTTTTAGAAACGACAGCTTAGGTTTCTTCCCAAACCATAATTCATACGCTGTCGTCTCAACGGATTTCGACGGATCCCTATTTAAAGTGAATGCGGCAGTCTCTAAAGCATAACCCCAAAATGAGAGCGGTAAATCGGTAAGAGACATCATAGATCGCACCATATCCAATAGAGTGCGATTACGACGTTCGGACACACCATTTCTCTGAGGTGTTCCAGGCGGCGTGAGTTGTGAAACTATTCCACATTTCCTTAAGTGTGCACCAAACTCGTGACTTAAATATTCTGCACCACGATCCGATCGTAGGAATTTTATTCTCCTGTCACGTTGATTCTCAACCTCACTCTGAAATTCTTTGAACTTTTCAAAGGTTTCAGACTTGTGTTTCATCAGGTAGACATATCCATATCTACTTGAATCATCAGTGAGAGTGAGAACATAACGATATCCTCCGCGAGCCTCAACACTCATTGGACCAGACACATCGGTATGTATGATTTCCAATAAGTTGGTTGCTCGCTCCATTGTTCCGGAGATAGGAGTCTTGGTCATCTTACCCATGAGGCATGGTTCGCACGTGTCAAATGATTCGTAATCAAGAGACTCCAAAAGTCCATCTGCATGGAGCTTCTTCATGCGCTTGACACCAATGTGACCAAGGCGGCAGTGCCACAAGTATGTGGGACTATTGTTATCAACTTTACATCTTTTGGTATTCACACTACGAACATGTGTAACATCACGTTCGAGATTCATCAAAAATAAACCATTGACCAGCGGGGCATGACCATAAAACATATCTCTCAAATAAATAGAACAACCATTATTCTCGGATTTAAATGAGTAGCCATCTCGAATTAAACGAGATCCAGACACAATGTTCATGCTCAAAGCTGGCACTAAATAACAATTATTGAGGTTTAAAACTAATCCCGTGGGTAGATGCAGAGGTAGCCTGCCGACGGCGATCACATCGACCTTGGAACCATTCCCGACGCGCATCGTCACCTCGTCCTTTGCCAGTCTCCGTTTATTCCGTAGTTCCTGCTTTGAGTTACAAATATGAGCAACCGCACCGGTATCAAATACCCAGGAGCTACTACGAGTACTGGTAAGGTACACATCAATTACTTGTATATCACATATACCTTGGGTGTTGCCGGCCTTCTTCTTGTCCGCTAAATATTTGGGGCAGTTCCGCTTCCAGTGACCACTTCCCTTGCAATAAAAGCACTCAGTCCCGGGCTTGGGTCCATTCTTTGACTTCTTCCCAGTAACTGGTTTACCGGGCGCGGCAACTCCCTTGCCGTCCTTTTTGAAGTTCTTCTTACCCTTGCGCTTCTTGAACTTAGTGGTTTTATTCACCATCAACACTTGATGTTCTTTTCTGATCTCCCCTTCCGCTGATTTCAGCATTGAATCTACTTCAGGAATGGTCTTTTCCATCCCCTGCATATTGTAGTTCATCACAAAGCTCTTGTAGCTTGGTGGAAGCGACTGGAGGATTCTGTCAATGACCGCGTCATCCGGGAGATTAACTCCCAGCTGAGACAAGCGGTTGTGCAACCCAGACATTCTGAGTATGTGCTCACTAATAGAACTGTTCTCCTCCATTTTACAGCTGAAGAACTTGTCGGAGACATCATATCTCTCGACCCGGGCATGAGCTTGAAAAACCAGTTTCAGCTCCTCGAACATCTCATATGCTCCATGTTTCTCAAAACGCTTTTGGAGACCCGGTTCTAAGCTGTAAAGCATGCCGCACTGAACGAGGGAGTAATCATCAGCACGTGATTGCCAAGCGTTCATAACGTCTTGGTTCTGTGGGATTGGTGCATCACCTAGCGGTGCTTCTAAGACATAATCTTTCTTGGCTACTATGAGGATGAGCCTCAGGTTCCGGACCCAGTCCGTATAATTGCTGCCATCATCTTTCAGCTTGGTTTTCTCTAGGAACGCATTGAAATTGAGGACAACGTTGGCCATTTGATCTACAATACATAGTGTAAAGATTTTAGACTAAGTTCATGATAATTGAGTTCATCTAATCAAATTATTTAATGAACTCCCACTCAGATAGACATCCCTCTAGTCATCTAAGTGAAACATGTTCCGAGTTTAACTAGGCCGTGTCCGATCATCACGTGAGATGGACTAGTCAAGATCGGTGAACATCTTCATGTTGATCGTATCTTCTATACGACTCATGCTCGACCTTTCGGTCCTCCGTGTTCCGAGGCCATGTCTGTACATGCTAGGCTCGTCCAGTCAACCTAAGTGTATTGCGTGTGTTCCGAGGCCATGTCTGTACATGCTAGGCTCGTCAACACCCGTTGTATTCGAACGTTAGAATCTATCACACCCGATCATCACGTGGTGCTTCGAAACAACGATCCTTCGCAACGGTGCACAGTTAGGGTGAACACTTTCTTGAAATTATTATAAGGGATCATCCTACTTGCTACCATCGTTCTAAGCAAATAAGATGCAAAAACATGATAAACATCACATGCAATCAAATAGTGACATGATATGGCCCATATCATCATGCTCCTTTGATCTCCATCTTCGGGGCACCATGATCATACTCATCGACATGCAAGTCGTGATTCCTATTACAAGAATATGATCAATCTCATACATCACATATATCATTCATCACATCTTCTGGCCATATCACATCACATAGCACTTGCTGCAAAAACAAGTTAGACGTCCTCTAATTGTTGTTGCAAGTTTTTACGTGGTTTGTAGGTTTCTGGCAAGAACGTTTGTTACCTACGTATGACCACAATGTGATTTGCCAATTTCTATTTACCCTTCATAAGGACCCTTTTCATCGAATCCGTTCCGACTAAAGTAGGAGAGACAGACACCCGCTAGCCACCTTATGCATCTAGTGCATGTCAGTCGGTGGAACCTGTCTCACGTAAGTGTACGTGTAAGGTCGGTCCGGGCCGCTTCATCCTACAATGCCGCCGAAACAAAAAAATACTAGTAGCGGCAAGAAGAATTGGCAAACTCAACGCCCACAGCTTCTTTGTGTTCTACTCGTGCATAGTAACTACGCATAGACCTGGCTCATGATGCCACTGTTGGGAATCGTAGCATAATTTTAAAATTTTCCTACGCTCACCAAGATGCATCTATGGAGTCTACTTGCAACGATGGGAAAGGAGTGCATCTACATACCCTTGTAGATCGCGAGCGGAAGCGTTCCAATGAACGTGGATGACGGAGTCGTACTCGCAGTGATCCAAATCACCGATGACCGAGTGCCGAACGGACGGCACCTCCGCATTCAACACACGTACGGTGCAGCGACGTCTCCTCCTTCTTGATCCAGCAAGGGGGGAGGATAGGTTGATGGAGATCCGACAGCACGACGGCGTGGTGGTGGATCTAGCGGGTCTCCGGCAGGGCTTCGCCGAGCTTCTGCGAGAGAGAGAGAGGTGTTGCAGGGGAGGAGGGAGGCGCCCAAGGCTGTAGGTTGCTGCCCTCCCTCCCCCCCTTTATATAGGCCCCTAGGGGGGTGTGCCAGCCCTGGGAGATGGGATCTCCAAGGGGGGGCGGCGGCCAAGGGGTGAAGGGGTTGCCTTGCCCCCCAAGGCAAGGGGGAAGCTCCCCCCTAGGGTTCCTAACCCTAGGCGCATGGGGGGAGGCCCAAGGGGGGCGCCCCAGCCCACTAAGGGCTGGTTCCCTTCCACTATCAGCCCACGGGGCCCTCCGAGACAGGTGGGCCCACCCGGTGGACCCCCGGGACCCTTCCGGTGGTCCCGGTACAATACCGGTAACCCCCGAAACATTCCCGGTGGCCGAAACTTGACTTCCTATATATAATTTTTCACCTCCGGACCATTCCGGAACCTCTCGTGACATCCAGGATCTCATCCGGGACTCCGAACAACTTTCGAGTTTCCGCATACATATATCTCTACAACCCTAGCGTCACCGGACCTTAAGTGTGTAGACCCTACGGGTTCGGGAGACATGCAGACATGACCGAGACGCCTCTCCGGTCAATAACCAACAGCGGGATCTGGATACCCATGTTGGCTCCCACATGTTCCACGATGATCTCATCGGATGAACCACGGTGTCGAGGATTCAATCAATCCGTATGCAATTCCCTTTGTCAATCGGTATGTTACTTGCCCGAGATTCGATCGTCGGTATCCCAATACCTTGTTCAATCTCGTTACCGGCAAGTCTCTTTACTCGTACCGCAATGCATGATCCCGTGACTAACGCCTTAGTCACATTGAGCTCATTATGATGATGCATTACCGAGTGGGCCCAGAGATACCTCTCCGTCACACGGAGTGACAAATCCCAGTCTCGATCCGTGCCAACCCAACAGACACTTTCAGAGATACCTGTAATGCACCTTTATAGTCACCCAGTTACGTTGTGACGTTTGGCACACCCAAAGCACTCCTACGGTATCCGGGAGTTGCACGATCTCATGGTCTAAGGAAAAGATACTTGACATTGGAAAAGCTCTAGCAAACGAAACTACACGATCTTTTATGCTATGCTTAGGATTGGGTCTTGTCCATCACATCATTCTCCTAATGATGTGATCCCGTTATCAATGACATCCAATGTCCATAGTCAGGAAACCATGACTATCTGTTGATCAACGAGCTAGTCAACTAGAGGCTTACTAGGGACACGTTGTGGTCTATGTATTCACACATGTATTACGATTTCCGGACAATACAATTATAGCATGAATAATAGACTATTATCATGAACAAAGAAATATAATAATAACCATTTATTATTGCCTCTAGGGCATATTTCCAACAATTCATTCGTTCATCTTCGTTTGAATGTTTGTTGTGAAGACTATATGTTGCAATTTCTATCCGTTGATTCTACTTATCTATTTGTCTATCAAGATGCTAACGGATGTCACCCTCTTCAGGATGGCTCCGCCAACGCGTCAGAATCCGGATCGCAATGAAGGGAGTCAAGCGAACCCTCCGCCACCACCTCCACCTCCGGAGGCATGGCAAGCAATCATGGCAGCCACCAACGCCAGTGCTCAAATGATTCTGCAACTCTTGCAAGAACGTACTCAAGGGCAAGGCAATCAAGGTCAAGGCAACAATCAGTTTCACTTTGCCACTCTCAACCAGTTTCTCGCAAATCAGCCCAAGTCTTTCAGCTACTGTGCCGAGGCTACGGATGCCGATGATTGGCTCGTGGACATCAACAAGCATTTTGAATGTAGCAATGTCAGGCCTGAGGACTATGTCAAGTTCGCTTCTTTCCAGCTCAAGGACCAAGCTGCTGATTGGTATCAACAATACAAAGATTCCAGAGGAGGTCGTGTGATCACTTGGACTGACTTCTGTCGGGACTTCAAAGCGCACCACATTCCACAAAGTGTTGTTGAGAGCAAGCGTGAGGAGTTCCGCAATCTCAAGCAAGGCAACATGTCTGTGTATCAATACAACATTCAGTTTCAGAAACTTGCTCGCTTCGCTAAACAAGACGTTCCTGATGAAAAGAGCATGATCTATCACTTCAGAGGTGGCCTTAAAGAGGATCTGCAGTTAGCTCTCGTTCTTGTTGAGCCTACTCAGTTTGATCAATTCTACAATATGGCACTGAAGCAAGAGGTTGCTCAGCTCAAGTGTGAGGCTTCTAAGAAGAGAGTCAGAGACGCAGTTCAGTCTTCTTCTTCCTCACTTGTGACAGCTAAGCAACAGAAGTTCTGGTTGCCTCCTCCTCCTCTGTTTCGTCAGCCTTATCAGCAGAAGAACAAAGGTGGCCATGGTTCTTCCGACTCTTCCAACTCTGGCTATCTGAACAAGTCTCAGAATCAAGCTCCCAACTCCAATGCTCCTTATCACCGTCCACTCTCGAAGGTGACTTGCAACAAATGTCAGCAGAAAGGTCACTATGCTAACAAGTGCTTCAACCAGAGGCGTCTTCCTCCTCCTCCTACTCTCAGATCTTCCAGCAATGCAGTGGTCAAGCATAATCCAAAGTCTGCAAAGGTGAACATGATGAATGCAGCTCAAGCGGAGGAGTCTACTGATGTGATAATGGGTAATCTCTCAGTTAATGATATTCCTGCAAAAGTTCTTTTTGATACTGGTGCATCGCATTCTTTCTTGTCATACCCATTTGCTTCGAAGCACAATGTTGACACAGAGATTTTATCCAAAGTTATGCAAGTTGTTTCTCCGGGAAAGCTTTTGTCTTCTAGTTTGGTTGCTCCCGATGTCACCATCAAGATGGGCGACTATAAATTTCAGTCTTCTCCAATTGTTCTTGGTGACTCGGATATTGATCTTATTCTCGGGATGGACTGGCTTTCTAAGCACAAGGCTCAACTTAATTGTGCTGCCAGGGAAATTCAATTGACACACTCTTCTGAGGATGTGATTATTTATGCCGCTCGCGATGAAACCATTCGGTTTTTCTCTCTCAATGAGAAGGGCGAATTGAATGCCATCTCTCAAATTCCAGTCGTTTGCGAGTATCAAGATGTCTTTCCAGAAGAGCTTTCGGGTATGCCTCCTCATCGGCCAGTTGAGTTCGTTATCGAACTAGAGCCTGGCACTGAACCTGTTTGCAAGCGTCCATACAAGCTTGGACCTAACGAGCTGAAGGAATTGAAGAAGTAGCTCGATGAACAAGAACGTCTGGGTTTGATCAGACCGAGTTCTTCTCCATGGGGTTGTGGTGTTCTTTTTGTCAAGAAGAAGGATGGCACGGACCGACTTTGTGTCGACTACCGTCCATTGAACAAGAAGACAATCAAGAACAAGTATCCACTTCCCAATATCAATGAGCTATTTGAGCAACTCAAAGGGGCTAAAGTATTCTCGAAGCTTGACCTTCGTATGGGTTATCATCAGATTCGCATTCGTGAAGAAGATATTCCCAAGACAGCATTCAGAACAAGCTTTGGTTCTTATGAATATACTATCGTGTCTTTCGGCCTTGTCAATGCTCCTCCAGTTTTCTCTCGGATGATGAATTTCATCTTCAACCCCTATACCAATGAATTCGTTCTGGTGTATCTCGATGATATCTTGGTCTTCTCCAAGAATAAGCAGGATCATGCCAAACATTTGCGATTGGTGCTCGACAAGCTCAGAGAGTATCAATTCTATGCGAAGTTCTCCAAATGTGAGTTTTGGCTCGATGAAGTTCTTTTTCTTGGTCACATCATCTCTGCCAAGGGCATCGCTGTAAACCCCGAGAAGGTGTCCGCAGTTCTGGATTGGGAACCTCCTCAAAATGTCAAGCAGCTTCGCAGTTTTCTGGGTCTTGCAAGCTATTGCCGAAGATTCGTTGAGAATTTCTCCAAGATTGCAAAGCCTCTTTCCAACCTCCTACAGAAGCATGTGAAGTATGTCTGGTCTCCTGAGTGTGACGTTGCTTTCAACACTCTCAAAGAGAAACTAGTCACAGCTCCTGTCTTGACTCCTCCTGATGAATCCAAGCCGTATGAAGTTTTCTGTGATGCTTCTCTCCAAGGTCTCGGTGCTGTGTTAATGCAATAGAAGAAAGTTGTGGCCTATACCTCTCGTCAGTTGAAGCCCAACGAGGAGAACTACCCCACTCACGATCTTGAGTTGGCGGCAGTTGTCCATGCATTGATTACGTGGAGACATCTCTTGTTGGGAAGACAAGTGGACATTTTCACTGATCACAAGAGTCTCAAGTATATCTTCACTCAGCCCAACCTCAACCTCAGGCAGACTCGATGGGTCGAAATGATTCAAGAGTACAATCCGAGTATCGAATATACTCCAGGCAAAGCAAATGTCATTGCAGATGCTTTAAGCAGGAAGGCTTATTGCAACAGCTTAATTCTCAAGCCTTTCCAACCGGATCTCTGTGACGCTTTCCGCAAGCTGAATCTCCAAGTTGTTCCTCAAGGTTTTCTTGCCAACCTCATAGTATCTCCTACTTTGGAAGATCAGATTCGTGAGGCACAACTCCTTGATGCAATGGTGAAGAAGGTGAAATATGGTATCGACAAGGGTCTTTCCAAATACAAGTGCTATCGCATTGATGACAGAGACACTTTATTATTCGAGGACCGGATTGTGGTTCCTAAAGGTGATCTACGGAAAGTCATTATGAACGAGGCGCACAATTCTCTCCTTTCCATTCATCCTGGAAGTACGAAGATGTATCATGACCTCAAGCAGTCGTATTGGTGGACTCGAATGAAGCGAGAAATTGCTCAATTCGTGAATGAATGTGATGTCTGCCGAAGAGTGAAAGCAGAACACCAACGACCAGCTGGTCTCCTCCAACCTCTTGCTATCCCAGAATGGAAGTTTGATCATATCGAAATGGACTTCGTGACTGGATTTCCAAAGTCCAAGAGCGGAAATGATGCTATCTTCGTTGTCATTGACAAGCTCTCTAAAGTGGCTCATTTCCTTCCAATCAAAGAATCCATCACAGCAGCTCAGCTGGCAGAGCTCTACACCT
Organism: Triticum aestivum; assembly: GCF_018294505.1. Taxonomy (NCBI): domain Eukaryota; kingdom Viridiplantae; phylum Streptophyta; class Magnoliopsida; order Poales; family Poaceae; genus Triticum; species Triticum aestivum. Next base: position 457,076,961 of record NC_057805.1, on the reverse strand, counting down.
CCAGAATTGTCTCTTTGCACAACATTCCACAATTGATTTCTTCAGATCGTGGAAGCATCTTCACCTCTAAGTTCTGGGACTCCTTCCAGAAGGCCATGGGCACTAACATTCGCTTCAGCACAGCTTTCCATCCTCAAACTAGTGGCCAAGTCGAGCGAGTCAATCAAATTCTTGAAGATATGCTCAGGGCTTGTGTCATTTCCTTTGGCATGAAATGGGAAGATTGTCTTCCTTATGCTGAATTCTCCTACAACAACAGCTTCCAAGCGAGTTCGGGCAAGGCCCCATTCGAGATTCTCTATGGCAGAAAGTGCCGTACTCCTCTCAATTGGTCAGAGACTGGTGAACGCCAACTTCTTGGCAATGACTTAATCACTGAAGCTGAAGAAATGCGTAAAGTCATCCGTGATAATCTCAAAGCCGCGCAATCGCGCCAGAAGAGCTACTATGATAGTAAGCATCGTGATTTGGCTTTCGAGATCGGAGACCATGTCTACCTCCGCGTCTCTCCAATGAAAGGCACTCGTCGCTTCGGTATCAAAGGGAAGCTTTCCCCTAGATACGTGGGTCCTTTCAAGATCATTGGCAAAAGAGGCGACCTCGCCTATCAACTTGAGCTTCCTTCCAACTTCGCGAAGGTGCACGATGTGTTCCACGTGTCACAGCTCCGCAAGTGCTTCAAGACGCCTGAGCGCACTATCGACTTCGAAGAGATTGACCTCCAAGAAGATTTGTCTTATCATGAGCACCCCGTTGCTATTCTTGAAGAAACTGAGCGCAAGACTCGCAACAAGTCAATCAAATTCCTGAAAGTGAAGTGGTCGCACCATTCCGACCGGGAAGCCACCTGGGAACGCGAGGACCATCTCCGTTCCGAATATCCGGAGTTCCTTCAGTCCTAGATCTTGGGACGAGATCCTCTCGTAGTGGTGGAGTGTTGTAACAGGCCGTATGTATTTTGCCATATTTGTAACTCCGACTCTTGCCATTTTCGGCTTTGTGATATGTTTTTCCCTCCGTTGTCGGGTTTTGTCTTTCGTTTTGTATTTTGTCATGTCATGCATTTTCATATCATGTCATCATGTGCATTGCATTCGCATACGTGTTCGTCTCATGCATCCGAGCATTTTCCCCGTTGTCCGTTTTGCAATCCGGCGCTCCTATCTCCTCCGGTGCACCCCTCTTGTTTTCTTTCGTGTGCATGTGTCAAACTTTCTCGGGATGAACCGAGGCTTGTCAAGTGGCCTTAATATACCACCCGGAGACTACCGATCAAGTTTCCTTTCATTCGGAGGTCGTTTGGTACTCCAACGGTTAACCGGGCGTCCGCAAAGTCCATTTGAGTGTCCAGCAAAAACCCCTCTAAAACCAGCCCAAAACCCACCAAACTCTCTTCCATGCTCTAGGTCGTTCGATCACGATCGTGTGGGCGAAAACCGCACCTCATTTGGAGTCTCCTAGCTCCCTCTACCTATAAAACTCCATCTCCCCCGAAAACGGAATCGCAGACGAAACCCTAGAAACTCCCTCCGCGCCGCGGCGGACGCGTCCGCTCCGGCCGGACAACGTCCTCCGCGCCGCCCGGCCAACCGGAGCGCGCCACGTCGCCTCCTCCCTCTCCCCACGCCGCCGGCCCGCCGGGCCCAGGCGGGGCCCGCCC
>NC_057805.1:457020543-457074732 GCF_018294505.1 Triticum aestivum | reverse complement strand
GCCGCCCCCGCCGGCGACCGCCGCCCTCCGGGCCCCCTCCTTCTCCGGCGTCGGCCGCCACCGCCGGCCCCTTCTCCTCCTCCGGCCGACGAGCTCGAGACCCACGGGCTCGATCCGATCTGGTAGTCCCCGTTGACTTTTTCTCGCCCCCTCTTTTCTCTAAGTCTCTAAATTTCATCAGCATATGCTCTTGTTCCCGATGCGATAACTTCTTGCATGTAGCTCTGATTCGCGCGTGTAATATGTCAAATTGTTCGTATCATGATGCTCTTCATTTTGTTCAATTGCACGATGTTCATTAGAGGTCATCTTGATGCCCAAATCTCTGTTGGAAGAGGGTTAGTTGCTGTTAATCTCTGGTTCTTATCAGAACTTGGAGATTTGTCATTTTTGTATCATTGAATCTGTGCATCTTTTGAGCATGAGCTCTACATGTGTTTTGAATTATGTCATGTCATCTTTCCAGTGCTATAGTCCATGTATTTTTTTGATCTTTGTGGTGACTAGCACAAGCATGCAAGGTAGGCCCCGTAATATTTCTGATTTCAGGGACTTAGTGATTTCTCTGTCCTTGTCTGCTGTAATTTTGTTGCCATGTGAACTTGAGCTACAGAGAGATCCATGCATATTTTGGAGATGTTCAGTAAGGATGTTTTGTAGCTATTGTTGTAATTGATCCATTCCTGCAATTGTTTGCAATTATGGAGTTCCATAGCATGACTCAATCTTGCTCTGCTTTTGCTATAAAATATTTCTGGAAGATTCTTAACATGATATGCAATTTTGCCAAGCTTATTGTAGTTGATCCATGCATGATATGCTATTATTCTTGCCATGGCTAGCTTCATAAACATGCCATATTGCTGTAGGTGTGCTTGGTTTTTAGTTCATTGCTCTGTAGTGAGTGCATCAAGCTCACAAAGAGGCCTACATATTAATATTTCTGCCATGCTCTGTTTTCTGCAAAGTCTGAAACCTGATAACGAAACTTGCTATGTTTACATGCTTGCCATCATATCTTCTGGTCCTTTTTGGCTTATGGTCAGTAAGGGATTTTTGTCATATGCATTTAGTAGAACACTACCATGCCTTGTTTTGCTATGTTAAGTTCCTGTAGCATGTTGATTTCGTGATCTGAACATTGCTACCTGATGCTGATTTCTGCCATGTCCAGTTTTTCACTGTCTGTGAACCTGTAATCTTTTGCACTTTTGCCATGCTTGTTTGAGCTTGATATGTTGTGAACTAGCCGTAGCTCAGTGTTCATCTATTGTCAAGCATCTCCTGTAGATTACTGCCATGTGCTTTGTTGATATGTTGGGGTGCCGTAGCATTGTTACTTGTTGCATTTTAAGTGCTATCATGCTGTTTATCGCAGATTAGTGTCATTCTTGTTTTGCTTGCCATTTGCAAACCGTGTATCCGATTCTGGTGATCTTTATATCGATTTCGACCGAAATCATCTCATCTTTCCAGTGGCATGCTTGGTTTGCCAAGTTACTGCCATGTTCATCATTTTCCTTCCGGAGCACGCATATGCATTGCATATCATATCTCGCATACCATACATGTTTTGCATCATGTTGCTTGTGCATTTCTCGTTGTTGATTGTGGTTCCGTTTGTTTGTGTTCTTGCCTTGGGTAGAGCCGGGAGACGAGTTCGTGAACGAGGAACCTGTCGAGTACGCTTACGAGGATCAAGCTTTCGACAACTCTGAGAATCTTGCAGGCAAGATAACCACCCCTCGAAATCACTTCTATCTTTGCTATGCTAGTTGTTCGCTCTATTGCCATGCTCCGCTACCTATCACTTGCTATATCATGTCTCCAATTTTAGCCATGTCAGCCCTAACCATCCTTTCCTAGCAAACCGTTGTTTGGCTAAGTTACCGCTTTTGCTCAGCCCGAAGTTGTTCCATGTCGGAACATGGATATGTTGGGATATCACAATATCTCTTATTTAATTAATGCATCTACATATATTTTGGTGAAGGGTGGAAGGCTCGGCCTTATGCCTAGTGTTTTGTTCCACTCTTGCCGCCCTAGTTACTGTTATACCGGGATTATGTTCCTTGAGTTTGCGTTCCTTAAGCGGTCGGGTGATTTATGGGACCCCCCTTGACAGTTCGCCTTGAATAAAACTCCTCCAGTAAGGCCCAACCTTGGTTTTACCATTTGCTACCTAAGCCTTTTCCCCCGGGTTTTCGCGAGCCCGAGGGTCATCTTATTTTAACCCCCCCCCCCCGGGCCAGTGCTCCTTCGAGTGTTGGTCCGAACTGAGCAGACTGCGGGGCCCCCTCCTGGAAACTCGAGGTCTGGTTTTACTCGTAGGATGTCTCATCCGGTGTGCCCTGAGAACGAGATATGTGCAGCTCCTATCGGGATTTGTCGGCACATTCGGGGGCTTTGCTGGTCTTGTTTTACCATTGTCGAGATGTCTTGTAAACCGGGATTCCGAGACTGATCGGGTCTTTCCGGGAGAAGGTTTATCCTTCGTTGACCGTGAGAGCTTATGCTGGGCTAAGTTGGGACACCCCTGCAGGGTAATATCTTTCGAAAGCCGTGCCCGCGGTTATGAGGCAGATGGGAATTTGTTAATGTCCGGTTGTAGATAACTTGTCACTTGACCCAATTAAAATACATCAACTGCGTGTGTAGCCGTGATGGTCTCTTCTCGGCGGAGTCCGGGAAGTGAACACGGCCTGAGTTATGTATGACGTAAGTAGGTGTTCAGGACCTCTTCTTGGTCATTGCTAGATGACGTCCGTTTCGTTGCTTCTCTTCTCGCTCTCATTTGCGCAAGTTAGCCACCATATATGCTTTTGCCGCTGCAGCTCCACCTCTTTGCACCTCCCTTTCCTATAAGCTTAAATAGTCTTGATCTCGCGGGTGTGAGATTGCTGAGTCCTCGTGACTCAGAGATTCTACCAAAACAGTTGCAGGTGCCGATGATGCCAGTGCAGATGATGGCGTCGATCTCAAGTGGGAGTTCGACGAGGAACGTGGTCGTTACTATGTGTCTTTTCCTGATGATCAGTAGTGGAGCCCAGTCGGGATGATCGGGGATCTAGCATTTGGGGTTGTCTTATTTTCATCTAAATTTTGACCGTAGTCGGTCTATATGATTGTATTTTGGATGATGTATGATATTTATTCATGTATTGTGTGAAGTGGCGATTGTAAGCCAACTCTTTATCCCATTCTTGTTCATTACATGGGATTGTGTGAAGACGACCCTTCTTGCGACAAAACCACTATGCGGTTATGCCTCTAAGTCGTGCCTCGACACATGGGAGATATAGCCGCATCGTGGGCGTTACACCATGGCATGAAAAAATTTGGAATTCTCCTCGCCAACCTTTATATACAGAATAGTGCACCTCTGTTTCCAATAAATATAGTTAATTTTCAACGGATGTTCATAGTGGAACTTCACAATTTTCCGGAAATTGAATTCTGGCCTTGTTAAAGGTCGCATTTCCTCTAGCTGATCAAAGTGTAGAATCACCTTTGAGCAATCAACAGTAAGTTTTTTGATGTATGATAACTTTTTGCTCGAAATTTTGAAATCATACCGCAGCCGCTTAAATTTCCTTGTGATAACCGCAGAAGCAGAAAGATCAGAGAAGACTGGTGCATTCCAAGACTTGGTGACACAATCCATGACCCCGGCATATCAAACCAGAAATTTTCAAACCGAAAAGTCTTGGCCGCAGGAATGGTAGTGTCAATGGACACCACACAAGGCACGTGATCCGAGGCAGTTCTGGCGAGTGGATTAACCACAGTGTTCGGATAATGTGAAATCCAATCAGCAGTAGTAAAGAACCAATCAAGTTGCTCGAGCAGGGGTTTTGCTGCATATTAGACCAGGTGAAGCTACGGCCTTTCAAGGGCAGCTCTAAGAGACCAAGGTGACCAATTATTTCGTTGAAGAGGAAAATATCATTAATATCACCACCCGGGAGGTTTCTGTTATCCAATGACCTGATGAAATTAAAGTCCCCCAACAATAGCCAATTTTCATCGGGAGGGATGTCTAGATGAGATAGCCAACTAACGAAATCCTCCCTAGGCTGACCCTCACATGGGCCATATACAGAGGCTAAGGTCCATTTTTTGGAGTTGTGCAACGATTGGAGGGAGACCACAACCCCAAATCTCTGAATATGAACAAGCTGGCCGTGAAAGATCAAAGAATTCCAAACGACTAAAATCCCGCCAGAGGCTCCAACAGAAGGCGAGAACGCGAATTGATCAAACCTCCTAGGGCAAAAGGATCTAATCGTTCGTATATCAAAGTTCTCGCATTTAGTTTCCTGCAGACAAAGTACAGAACACCTGCTCTCCTCAATCTTGGCACGTAGGTCACGCTGCCTATCCTCAGAATTCAGCCCACGTACATTCGAACAGAGCACATTCCAATTTCGAAAATAACAATTATCCATAAAAAACAGCGCTGGGAAGTAGTTGCAGATCCAGCTGCTTAACAGCGTGGACAAGATCATAACATAAGTGGCAATAGCAGTAACCAAGGCTTTCAGACAGTCACACAAACAGAAAGTACTAACATAAAACGGACACAAAAACAAAAGTGCCCAACTCTCCATCAAGCTTCCTGAGCTGTCAATCATCATGTGGACCATCGTCTTCTCCAGCAGGACGTGGAGAAGCCATAAGCTTCTCGACCGATAACTCAGACGGATCAACGCCCAGAGCCACTCCAATTGCCTGCATTGTTGGAATAGGTGTCGGGGGTGAGAGAGGAAGCTGGCTGTGCTCATCGTCAAGACGAAGCTTCTTTGCCTTCGGGCGACGCAGGGGGGCAGACCTCGGAGGGATTGCAGAAACTGGCTTCATGCCCGTCCTTTTGGCAGAACTGCGCGTCATCCTTCTAGTGGAGAAGTCCAGAACTGGCTCCACAAGCGTGATAGAACGCCTGGAGCGTGCAGACTGACGTGGTCGGTTGCCCAGTGGAGTTGGAGAGACCGAAGTAAACTGAAAATCCTCCTGAGAAACCTATGAAGGAGAAAGTGGAACCTGGGAATTGGAGCACGAGAGATCATCAGGTGTCAACTCTTCAATGACCACCGAAGAGCTGCTTCCAGGATCGGAGACACATTGCTTGGCAGACAAGAGTAGAAATTTCTGTTGCAGATCAGCAGACCCAAATTTAACTTGCATCAACGTCGCAGAAAATCCAGGCAGACAAGCTGGTATACCCCTGATGAAAAAATCAGGCAATAAAGATTTGAACGATCTCTCTCAGATCATTGCCGGCGAAAGAACTGGCCCATAAAAGACCCTAACCATTCCAAGATGAATCGGGTCCAACTGCACTATCGGTGGAGCTTGCAGAGGCTGATGGACTTCAACCATATCCTCATCATCAGAAGAGTCCACGGATGGGTTCAAAATCATAGAATTTTGGTCCTGGGCTGGTTGAACCTCCTCATGCTGCTGCTGATCAGGCTGAACCTGTTCCTCCCACGGGCCCCATCCTGCTTCATGTTGCACATTATCAGCCCATCCTGCCACATCATTCTGTCCTTGATTAGGGCCCGGTGGAACTGCATTCCATCCCAGAGCAGAGTATGGAGGCATTGCCCAAAACGGTTGCGGCACCTCAACTCTAGGCAATGGGTGGGGATTCCCATTTAGAGGCATAGGATCTTCATCCGCTGGGATCATGGCACCAGCAAATTCCCCTGATAAGATATAACAACCAGCTGACCATGACACCATGACATCACCCCAATTGGCAAATTCCCGAAAGGTGACCGAGCGAGGGACTAGCGCATTATCTGGGAACGAGGCACGGACCAAAGATCTAACCTTACGCCTGTCAGTGCTATTCCAGTAGTGGAACTGTCCGAAGGAGCCAACCATATCAGCAATGCACTGAGTGTTTCTATAATCTAAAGGGATGCCGGTGAACATCAACCACCCCGTCCGCTGGCCATGAATAGCACGAAAACCTTCACCCTGATTATGAGGGATAAAGCGGACAAAAAACTCATTGCCTTCATTATCGACCCCTAAAGGAAACGGCGAATGTAGAGTAAAAGAGCCCCGGACAACTGGATCTTCCATCTCGAACAAACCAACTCCTTGAAACCAAGTTTGAGCAGAAATAACCGGAACATGCATCACTTGAACTAGGAAATCAAGAACCTGCTGACGACTGACACCAATCAGCTCTGGGGGCGGGATCGGCTCCACAATGGCCACCATGTACTGCTCATGCACTCGGGGTGGTGGAACGGCCGGCGTGTAGAAGGTGCAGGGCAGACGATCTGCTCCGCCATCTTCAATGTCGAAACCCGCTGGGATGAAGCGATGCGGGTCAATCTCGAACACCGCCATTGGAGGCTGCGGAGCAGGAGCCGGACTGGAGCTGGAGGAAGCTTGGGTGTGCGAGCCAGGGCGGATAGGCGGCGATGGTGGCAGCGGAGAAGCAGAGGATGGGGTTTTCTCCGGAGTCGTTTGGTCTCGGGAAACTAGAGAGACGGGGGAGGAAAGGAAGTCCTCTTTTCGGTCCCGCTTCCCAAAACCTGGCGATGGGACTTTAGGCACCCAGACGGACAAGTCAGGTGGCTTGCCGGTGCAGTTTTTTTTAACGTGTCCCGAACGAAAACAATTGCGGCACCGGACCTGATTCGTGCATGTCTCTGAGGTGTGGCACATAGCCGAGCAATTCTGACAGTCCCAATAACTCGCAGCCATATCTTCAATCATATAGTCAAAACTTTGCAGATCTCTGATAATATCCTCAGGGGAGGAAGCTCTAGAGGCCAGAGGTGATGGGCTGCAACTCTCGTCATCAGACAGGCAGATGGGCTGGACCCTGGAGCCTAACGGAGGAGGAACGTGGCCTGGTGAGGGTGCCTGAGGGGATGCAGGAGTATCCAAACCTTCCAATGTAAAAACTAATCGGCCACCCGAGGATCCAGGGTTTAAACGGGCAGGAGATAAACCCTCCGGGGAAGGCGGGATTGTGCCAAACTGAATCGCCAGCCTTGCCGGCGGCGGGGTCGTCACCGGAGAAGGAACATCCGCATCCTCATGGGACAAAACATGATAATCAGCTGCTCTGACCGTGGTCACCTCATCGGTGGACGGGCCATAGCTATAGCCCTTACGCACCGGGTATTGCATGAACGTGGCGAACGTAGCATGTTTCTTAGGAAGAGATTTGGCCGCGCGAGCACGGAGAGAGGATTTGGCCGGAGCAATTTTCATGGCCTCTAAACCAAGGCGAGCTCTCCTCTTAGAGGGGCTAACTAAAACCCATTCCTCTTGGCATTCAGATTGCCAAACACAAAATTCTTTTTGCCAATCTGGGCCGCCATGACCCCAAAGGTGGAAGAAACACTTCAACTGATCACAAACAAAACTCCTCTGGTGCAAAATGAAAAATCCCACTTCCTTGCAAGAAACGTTGAATGAGAACGCCATGGTGGAGGAAAGATACCTTGAGGTGTGAACAATATCCTCCGATGGCCGCCTCAAGAGCGAACCCCACATTTTCCTCATCAAGCCGGAATGTATGCCGTGCAAAAGAGACCACCGTAATGAAATGGCCCGTGTCCACCGTGGGGTGCACCGATCTGTTGAAGTTGCGTTGGATCTCAGACGCCAACTTCATCCCCGGGAAGAAATCCAATCCCAAGGAGAGCGCTGCAAGGACCGCCATGAGGAAGAAGACAACCAGAAGAGAGAGGGAGAGACGCCGGGAATGATGAGCCGATCAGATGGCAAAACCCACGGAGGGATGTGGGGATCGCCGGTGGTGGTGGGTGGCTACGGTTAGGGTGGCGGTGGAGAGGTGGGAGTCGCTATCATAGGGACGACCGTATCACAAATGGTTTCCTAATTTTGCCCTATGTTATAACTATTGCATGAGGAATCGCATTCGACATAATTCTCCATCACCGATTCAATGCCTACGAGCTTTTCACATATTGCTCTTTGCTTAGTTACTTCTCCGTTGCCACTGTTACAATTACTACAAAACTGCTACTGTTACTTTTGCCGCTGTTACCGTTACTTCCATACTACTTTGCTACTATTTACTTTGCTGCAGATATTAAGTTATCCAGGTGTGGTTGAATTGACAACTCAACTGCTAATACTTGAGAATATTCTTTGGCCCACCTTGTGTCGAATCAATAAATTTGGGTTGAATACTCTACCCTCGAAAACTGTTACGATCCCCTATACTTATGGGTTATCAGTGAGCAAGCTCCCCAACGTAACTTGGCTCAAAGGCACCTTCGTGGAGACCGTGAAGGGGTGGCAGCAGGAGTGGCTCTACGTCACGGAACCCTGTGACATCACATGGGTCGCTCCTCCCGAGTTCAAGTCCAGGCCTCCACTGCGGCTCACATCCTGGCTCAACAAGGCCCTGGACTGGCATCATTCGACGAGGTGACAACGCTGCAGAATCGCATCAAGAGTATGGTAGACAAGAATACCAGTCTTGCCAGCGTGATCCAGGTAATGCTCTTTCGCCGGATTCTCCCCTGCCAAGGCCAGACTCAGCACATGTGGGAGTTCAACCCGGCCGGCCCCCGGACCCTGCAGCGTTTCTTTGGCACGTAGCACAAAGATATGTGGAAGCTGTTGCTCAAGACCCAAAAGTCGTGGCCGAAAACGACCTAAGACCTCGTCCTGGACCGTACTCACGCAGCCTCCCTCGTAAGTTTTCACGATAACTTTACTATTTGTAAATCCAAGGGGCATACTAAGCTTTCCATTCTTCGCACAGGGCTGGACGAAGAAGGCGGAGCGGGTTCACTGTCCGGTTCCACTACCCGAAGACCCAGCCATCCCTCTGTTAGCGAGGATGCTGGTCCTGGCGCCATATCAGGCGCAGGAAAAGAAGGCCAAGAAGAAGGGCAAGGAGGCCAAAAGTGGCCTCCGCCGTAAAGGTGCTTCGGAGGTAGTGTCCGAAGACACCGAGACTCACTCCTCCTCCGACGAAGACGAAGGGGAGTAGGAAGAGTGTAATTCTCCCCTCAACAGGGGAAAGAAGAAAAGGGGGGCTTCCGCAGATCTGGAGGCGGAGGCGTCCAAGAAAGGGAGAATCTCCCTCACGGATGACTCCGAATCGGACGCCGATGAGTGGCACCCCAGGCTGAAGCCCCTGGCCGGATCGTAAGTACCCCGAAGGCACTTGTACTTATATATCTTTCCGCCTTGTGATTGTAATATACTGAATTATGTGCTGCAGTCCGGCTCGCGTCCTCCCCACAGCAATCCTCATCTTCGGGGAATTCGCTGGATCCGAACGCGATGGATAGCGGGTCGCCTCCGCCTACCTTGTCGGGTGGTAGGTGCGACATATGCCAACGGGTGGCTTATCATTGTGGGAGCCAGTAAAACATCGCCGGTGCCTGGAAACGGGATGAGGCGAAGACATGCACGCCGGCGGATCTTACCCAGGTTCGGGGCTCTCCGTGGAGATAACACCCCTAGTCCTGCTCTGCGGGGTCTCCGCATGGTCACTAGATCAATACAAGTAGCTACAAGCGCTCCTTGATCTGTTTGGCTAGAGGAAGAAGAAGGGCAAGGCTAGCTCTCCTTTTCTCTCTATGTAGTGTGTGGAATTCTATGAGATCAACCCTTTGCATGGGTGTCCCAGGGGGTTTATATAGGCCTACTCCCCAGGGGTACAATGGTAATCCGGCTGGGCGCGGGTCCCAGCCGTCAGCGTCTATGCTCGCCAGCTTCTCCGCTGGTCATTGGGGCCCGCCGACTGGTGGGTCCCACCGGCTGCCGGCCTCTTGGCCGACAGGCCGGCCCCACCGCTTGGGGGCTTTGTCAGTGGCTGGTTACTGTTGCCTCGCCTCCGATGACGAGAGCTTTGTTGAGGTAAGCGTGGCTATAGTGTCGCCGCCTTGCGGGCTCTCACTGTAGCCTTACCTCGTCTGGTCTCCTTAATGAGGCACATGTTTCGAGGGAGGGAGGTAGCCGGCTATTGGGAGCCGGCCGCACCCCTGGCCGACTAGAGGAGGCCAGGCCGCCTTCGGGTGTCTCTCTGGCAAAAGGGGCCTGCCGCCTACAGGCCATACTGGCGCCTGTCGTGGGTGACATCGAGGCCAACACGGCTATAGTGCCGCGCCGGACGAGGGATGGCTGGCCCGTACGACGCCCTGTGGCCATGCCTGTTCCGGGATTCAGGGGTAGTGGGCTGTACTGCGGCCACGCCTCATCCTATCGTCGTTATGTGGGTACAGTCTTAGTGGGTGCAGTCTTGGCCGGCTTCTGCGAGCCGGCTTTCTTCATGGCCGGCTTCTGGGAGTCGGCTTTCTTCATGGCCGACTTCTGGGAGTCGGTCTACATGGGGCCGGCTCCCTGGAGTCGGCTATCTCGTATCTTTCTTGGGGGAGGTTTCTGAGGCTGGGTCGCCTTCTGGGAGTCGGCCCTAGGGATAGCCGACCGGGAGAAGGCGACCCTATGCTTTGTATGCTTGGAGGCTTGAATGGCCTGATAATTTTTCGAAGAGCCAGGGGGAGTCGGTTAGGCTACCCGTGGCCATTTACTCCGACAGTAGTCCCCGAAGCTGGTTGGGCTTCGAGGCTGAGAGGAGGTCGAGAAGCTCGGTCAGCTTCTTATCTTGACGAGCCAGCAGCTGGGAGCCGGCTTCGGTTGGGCGCGCCATCTTGGCAAAAAATTTAAAGTCGGAAGGCGGGAGTCTGTTGGCGCGTGCGCCGGGCCGCGGGCCGGCCGTTCGCCGCCTGCGAACCACGTGGCGTCCCTTGGCTGAAAAGAGCCTGCCAACCCACGCGTGCGACAAGACGTCGCCGCAGGCCGAGGGCCCACCACTCCCACGCCTAGGCCCAGGCGCGGATTCTTTGTGGCCCAAAGCTGTTCGCACATCTTCCGGCGGCTGTTTCCGCACGCCGTTAGGGCACAATAATCGCGGGACGTGGGGGAGTGGGCGCAGTTAATCCCACGTTCCTCCCCACGCCTCGCCTCCTCGGCTTTGCCGCACGAGGCTATAAGTAGGGGAGGAGGGGAAGCGGCAGACGCTCGCACGCTCCTCTCCTCTCCGCCATCTTCTTCCTCCTGCTTTCCCTCGCAGCAGTGCCTCGCTGCCGCGCCGTCCCACCAATCTTCACTCCGCCCCACAGATTTGCCGCCGCGGGGCCATGCTTTCTCCACTGCCGCACTCTTCCTCGTTAGCTTCTCGCCACCATGAAGTACGGTGGGGACTGGGACGGCTCCAACATCCATATGGACCACATCGAGTTCCTCCGCAAGACGCGGCGGTTGCCCTGCGCGGACCAAGTGCGGGTCGTCTCGCGCCTGCGAAGGAGATCACGCCGGCGCCGGAGGAAGGCGAGCCGGTAGTCTTCCGCTCGCACTTCCTGCGCGGCATCAGCCTGCCGGCGAGCGCTTTCTTGCGCTCCTTCCTCGACTTCTATCAACTCCAGCCGCACCACCTCACTCCGAACACGGTGGTGCTGCTATCTGCCTTCGTCACCTTGTGCGAAGGCTTCCTTGGCGTTCTCCCCACCCTCGAGCTCTGGGGGGAGTTCTTCCAATCTAAGCTGGGCACCCGCATGCAGGGCGTGCCGGCCGAGAGCGGCGCCTTCATCGTGATGCGGAGGCCGGCGGCCGACAACCCCTTCCCGTCATCACGTTAATCCAGTCGGTGAAGCTCTAGCAGAAGTCATATTTCTACGTGAAGAACGTCGCCCCACAAGGCGACTACGTCAACTTGTCGGTTTACGTAGCCGGCCCGCCGGCTGGGAGGCGGCCCCAGTGGTCCTATCGGGCCGTGACGCTGTCGCGGGCTGGAGCCGCGGCCGTCGCCCGACTGCGGGTGATGATCCAGTCAGAGGGCCTGACTGGGTCCGACTTGCTGGCCGCCTTCGTCGCGCGCCGGGTGCTTCCGCTTCAGAGCCGCCCTTACCTGATTTGTCAGATGAGCGGCCAACTCGATCCGAGTCGCATGTGCACCAAGGACATGCCGCATGACGAGGTGGCCCATATGGTGAATTATCTTGCGAACTGCAAGCCCTCCGCAGAGTGGCGGTTTGGCAAGGAGCCATATTCCCGTGCACATCCTCCGCCCACGGTATGTTCTCTTTTTCCCTTTCTTCTCTTAGTTTTGTCGCCGAATTCCTTTTGGCTGACTCTGACTAGTCGGCACGCCTTGGTAGAGCCCTCTCCTTCGACCTGCAGCCGGGTCGGAGGCGGAGCGCCGATTCCTCCCCGACCGGGCGGAGCATGACATGGAGGACCACGACTTGGGGGCGACCGCCATGGATGAAAACACCGAGGCGGGTGTCGGCGAAGCCGGCGGCGAAGCAGGCGGCTCCGGGCTTGGAGCCAGCTTTGACAACTGGCCGGATGATGACGAGGCAGAAATCGTCCCACGCCGCCAGCCGGCGTCCGGCCACGGCGCGGGTTCCTCCGCCGCGCTGCCTGCTAGGGGCGGCGGGCAGAAGCGCCGTGCCGCGTCGGGCTTGTTTGGCAGCCGGCCGAAGAAGCCCAAGGGCGGGGCGGCGACGACCAGGCGGGATGAGGCGGCCGCGAAGGCGGCCCGCTTCCGCAAGGCGGTGAAGCAGCCACAGATGGTGTCGGCGTAAGTGTATATTCCTTTGTAAATTCTTTCTTCTTTTCTTGGTGATTTCTGAATCCTTGCCCTTTCTCAAAAATCAGGGCTCCGCTTTCGCTTGAGCGGGTTGCTGCCGCCTCCGTCGTTGGATCGCCAGGAGGATCCGGGAGCACCCGCCGCGTGGACCCCCGCGCCGAGCTTCAGGCGGCAACGGAGCAAAACGCGCGGGAGGCGCGGGAGGACCGGAGGCGGAGGAGTTGAGGACGGCTGCCGCCAAGGCGGCATAGGAGGAGAAGGAGGCGGCGAAGGCGCGTGCCGACGCAGCGGCCAAGGCCCAAACGGAGGCTGCGGCCGCAGCAACAGCGGAGGGGGCCTTGCTCGTCACCCCCCTGCGTGTCACGGCACCCGAGGTTCCAGAGCCCCTGCTGGAGGAAGCCGGCGGCGACCAGCGGGGGTTGGAGAGGGAGGACGACGTCGTCATCCCGGAGAGGGAGGCGGCGCCGGCCCCGCCGACTGGGGCGGCTCAAGGCAGCCGGCCTGACGTGCCGCCTGCGCAATCGGCCGGGTGCGTGCCGGCCGCGAGGACGGACCTGGTGGTCCAGTCGCCATCGCGCCAGCGCGCAGGGAAGGCCGCATCGGACCCGCAGAAGGCCGCGAGCTCTGGCTCGTCGGCCCGGGACGTGGAGGCGGCCAGCGCCAGCTTGGGGTGGACGCCGGGTGGAGGGATGGCCGTGGTGAACGTGGCGGCGCAGGAAGTCCGGAACCGGCTTCAGTCCCAGGCTGCGGTGCTGAGGAAATACAATGACGAGTTCCTTGCGACGCGAGTGGCCATTCGGGTTAGTCTTCCTATTTTTGCTTTTTTGATCTTGGTTTCTTCCGTGGGGGCGCGTCAGCGCGCCCACTGGGTGTAGTCCCCGAGTTTCGAGTCGGCTGCTGAGCAGGCGACTTGGAACTTCTTAGCGGGCTTTGTTTTGCTATCTTGTTCTTATTCGCTTCTGTGCCTGACTTGCAGGACTACCACAACCTCCGCGCGGCTGCCTTCAACTCCCATGCTTGGGAGCTGACGCAGAAGAATGCTGATCTATCTGAGAGCCGGGGTAAGTGCTTCGTCCTTTATCTCACGTGGGGGCGCGTCAGCGCACCCACTGGTTGTAGTCCCCGAGATTCGGGCCGACTGCTGAGCAGTCGGGTCGGATCTTCCTTGACGACTTCTTCCTTATTGCTTCTTTCTTTTCTGCTATGCCTGCAGCGGCCAACGCCAGACTGAGAGAGCGGCTGGGTGGGACTCAGGCCGCCCTCCACGCTAAGGAGGCCGAGTTTGACGCCTTGGCCCAGGAGCGTGACCGCCTGGCCAAGAGGCTGGCCGACCAGGAGAAGAGCCACAAGGCGGCCCTGAAGGCGGTGCAGGACAGCGAGGCCGCCCTCCAAGCCGAATATGAGACAGAGGCGGCAAGCTGGGCCGAGGCGAGGCAGTCGCTGATCAATGGCTACGGCCAGATCGAAGACTTGGTTGACGGTAGGCCGCCCTATTCTTCGTCCCTTGCTTGCCGCTTGCCGTTTGGCTCATTTTCTGACTTGGTGTTTTTCTCTTCTTCTCTTTCTTTCTTGCGCAGAGTACTTCCCTGGCTACTCTACTGCCGCCAACCAGGTCGTCGAGGCCCACCGCGAGGCACAAAGGCAGGCTGGCGCCGAGATCGCGCCGAACGCTCGTCGGTCGCTGGAGGAGCAGCTCTTGGCGATTCAAGCCCGCCTCCAGCCGGCTCACCGCATGCTCCGCCGGCTTCAGCGTGTTGGGGCGCAGGTGTTGGCCGCTCTCTGGCCTGGTGAGGTGATTCCCCGCACCCCCAGTCGGACTGCAGACTGGCTGGAGGTGGCGGTCGGCCGCTTCGAGGCCTGGAAGGCTTCTGCGGCTCAGTCCGGCGCCAGGCGGGCGCTGGAGTTCGTCAAGGCCTAGTATCCCGAGCTGAGTCTGCACTAGATGGCCACCTGGCGGCAGGAGGCCGACACGGAGCTGGAGACGGCGCGGCCGGCTATCATCCAGCGGGCTTTGGCGATTGCCGACTACACCGACACCAGTGCCTTTGCTCCTGAGGTGGACAACAACGGCGTTGCCCAGCCGGAGGAGTGGTTCGGGCTGAATCCGGCAGATGGCGAGGACTCGGCGGAGGAGATCGACTCCAGCGACGAGGGCGAGGAGGAGGAGGAGGAGGGTGAAGACGCCGCGCTAGATGGTGGAGCGGCCGGTCAGCCTTAGCTTGACCGTGCCTCCAGCAACAAGGCACACGCGGGTGCACCGCCTGCAGCCGGCAATGATCAAGCCGAGACCCGCCAGCCGGCCACTCCTCCAGCCGGCGGCGCCGTCTCCACCGACCAGCCCGGCTCCCCTGCTGCGCCCTTAGTCTAGTCTGCTGCCTCTACTTTCCTGTTTTACCACTATTGGAACAGTATTTTGTTAAGTTTGCACAATTCCACCCACTGGGGGTGTATTCGAACTATATTGACTGCTAGCCTCTTGGGGGCCTTATGTGTAAATATAATTATGCATGCGTTTGGCTTTCCCTTGTTCTTTGCTTTTCATCCTTCGGCTGTTTCCTTTGCCGCCCTCCCTTAGTTGCCGCCTTCCCAGCCGGACAGCTGCTCTGCAATCTGTGGCTGGAGAAGTGCTTGGCCAGTTGGGAGGGCAAGGACTCTAGCTTTGTTGGATTATAGCGAAGT
Organism: Triticum aestivum; assembly: GCF_018294505.1. Lineage (NCBI taxonomy): Eukaryota > Viridiplantae > Streptophyta > Magnoliopsida > Poales > Poaceae > Triticum > Triticum aestivum. Next base: position 457,059,446 of record NC_057805.1, on the reverse strand, counting down.
GACTGGGAGGCCGGCCAGCTGGCTGTTTTGACAGCCGGTAGGCATGGTTGGAGGCCGTCTTTGCGTTATATAAGTTCGTTAGTCCTTAGCCGTTTTTCGTGTGGGCATCCTTTCTGATTTTGGCTCCTGCCAGTCGGACAGTCGGTTCTTCGAGCTACGACTTTCAACAAGAGAGGGCTCGGGTGCCGGCACACTACTTGTCTGACTTCAGGTAGAACTTTTAATATAACTTAAGGCGGCCAGTCCCCGGGCCGACTAGTCGAACCCGGTGCCAGACAGAAAATCAAATGTAATACTACATTCATACATAAAGGAGGGCAGTCCCCGAGTGCGCCTCGGGGGGCCCGTTTGTCTCATATTTAATACAAAAACGGTAGCATGATACATACTGCTTTCAACTGTAAAATCTTCTCAGGAGGTTTGCGTTCCATGGTCGTTCCGACTCTTTGCCGGAATCATCCCTCTTGCGTGCTCTTGGCTTCTGTGCGGCGATCAGGTAGTAGGAGTCGTTGCCCAGTGCTTTGCTGACGACGAAAGGGCCTTCACAAGGGGCCGAGAGCTTGTGCGGGCCGGCTGTTCGCTGGATTAGCCGGAGCACAAGGTCGCCCTCTTGGAAGGATCTTGGCTTGACCTCTCGGTTGTGGTAACGGCGCAAACCCTGCTGGTAGATGGCGGACCGGTTGAGTGCTAACAGCCGACCCTCTTCCAGCAGGTCGACGTCATCTTCTTGCGCTTCCTTGGCCTCCGCCTCCGTGTACATGGTGACCCGAGGCGAGTCGAACTCGATGTCAGTTGGGATGACAGCCTCGGCACCATATACAAGGAAGAACGGAGTGAAGCTGGTTGACTTGTTTGGGGTAGTACGCAGACTCTAGAGGATAGCCGGCAGCGCGTCGAGCCAGCAGCCGGCCGAGCGCTCCAGTGGTACGACCAGTCGGGTCTTGATGCTGGAGAGGATGAGGCCATTTGCTCGCTCGACCTGGCCGTTTGACTGCGGGTGGGCAATGGACGCTAAGTCCAGTCGGATGCCCTATGTCGCGCAGAAACGTGCCAGTGCTCCCTTGGCAAAGTTTGTGCCGTTGTCGGTGATGATGCTGTGCGGCACACCATACCGAGTAGTAATGTCGGCAATGAACGTCATGGCAGTCAGCCCGTTCAGCTTCTTGATCGGTTTCGCTTCGATCCACTTGGTAAATTTGTCCACGGCGACAAGCAGATGTGTCAAGCCGCCGCGGGCTGTCTTGAATGGGCCCACCATGTCCAGCCCCCAGACGGCAAAGGGCCAGGTGAGGGGGATGGTCTTGAGTGCAGAAGCCGACAGGTGTTGCTTGGAACTGAAGACTTGGCATCCTTTGCAGCATTTGACTATCTCTTCGGCATCTTCCAAAGCAGTCGGCCAGAAGAAACCATGGCGGAAAGCTTTGGCCACAAGTGATCTTGAGGCTGCGTGGTGGCCGCATTCGCCTTGGTGGATATCCTTGAGGATTGCTACATCCTTCTGTGGCTCGACGCAGCACTGGAAGACTCCAGTGATGCTGCGCTTGACAAGTTCTCTGTTTATTATTGCATATGCTCCGGCTCGGCGTTGCACTAGACTTGCCGAGATCTCATCAGTCGGTAGCTCTCTGTTGACTAGGAAGTTGAGGATGGGCCGGGCCCATGATGGAGCTGTGACTTCTTCTACTGTTAGTACGGCCACTATGACTCGGGTGGGTGGGTTGGGTGGCGGAGAGTTGGAGTCGGCCACCGCTTCTTGTGTCGCTGCAGTCCCCGGGGCGGGTTTTGAAGTCCCCGAGCCGGGTGCGACTACGGCAGTCCCCGGGCCGCTTGTCGAAGTCCCCGAGCCGCCTGCTGGGTTCCTCAAGTCGGATCCGGCTACATCGGGGGCGGGCGGTACGAAGATAGAGGCTGACTCTGGAGATGGCTTGATAGAAGGTTTGAGGAGGCGCTAGAGAGAGACACCGGTTGGTATAGCCTGTCGGGTGGAGCCGATCCATGCCAGGGCATCTGCTTGGTCGTTGTCGGCCCGTGGCACGTGAAGGAACTCGCACCCTTCGAAGTACCCACTGATCTGCTGGACGAGGAATTGATAGCTCGCCATGTTTGCATCCTTGGCGTCCTAGTCGCCAGAAGACTGCTGGACCACCAAGTCTGAGTCGCCATAACACAGGATCCGGCGTATGCGGAGCTCTTTGGCTAGTCGGAGCCCGTGTATGAGCGCCTCGTATTCAGCCACGTTGTTGGAGGCGGCAAAGTGGATTTGCAGCGTGTGTCTGAGCTTGTCGCCTTTGGGAGAGGTGAGGACGATGCCGGCTCCCAAGCCGGTGCGCATCATGGACCCGTCGAAGTGCATCCGCCAATGAGTAGAGTCAGGAGCCGGCGGTAGGTACTGGGTCTCGGCCCAGTCGACGAGGAAGTCGGCCAATGCTTGGGACTTGTTGGCGGTGCGGGGCTGGTAGAAGATTTTGTAAGGCGCCAGCGCAATGGCCCGTTTAGCCACCCGGCCGGATGCATCCTGGCTGCCTATGATCTCGGCAAGCGGGGCGGTGCATACGACCGTGATGGGATGCTCTTGAAAGTAGGGCTTCAGCTTCTTGGCAGCGAAGTACACTCTGTAGCACATCTTCTGGTGGTGTGGGTAGTTTTGCTTTGAGCTGGACAGTACTTCGCTTAGATAATATATCGGCCTCTGGACTAGCTGGGCTCGGCCTTCTTCTGGGCACTGGACCACGATGACTGTACTGACCACTCGGCTAGTTGCGGCAATGTAGAGGAGCATGGCTCCTTCTCAGTCGGCGCCGCCAGGACAGGTGGAGTGGTCAGCATCTTCTTCAACTCATGGAAGGCTTGGTCTGCTTGGTCATTCCACTCAAAATGAGTGGATTTCTTCATGAGTCGGTACAGGGGGAGAGCCTTCTCTCCTAGCCGGCTGATAAAGCGGTTTAGGGAGGCCAGGCACCCGGTGAACTTCTGCACATCTCGCAACTTGGTGGGAATCTCCATTTGTCTCAATGGCCTTAATCTTCACAGGGTTGCACTCAATGCCGCGTTCGGAGACTAGAAAGCCTAGAAGCTCGCCGGCTGGTACTCCGAACACGCATTTCTCGGGGTTGAGCTTGATCTGGAATCGGCGCAAGTTGGCAAATGTTTCTTTGAGGTCTTCCAGCAGGGTGCCGCGCTTCTCTGTCTTCACCACAATATCGTCTGCGTAGACGTGGGCATTTCTACCGAGTTGCTTGAGAAGGCATTTCTGCATGCAACGCTGAAAGTGCCACCGGCATTCCTCAAGCCGAATGTCATAGTCAGGTAACAGAAAGCTCTGAATGGTGTGATGAAGGCGGTCTTCAAGCGGTCTGCTGGGTCCAACTTAATCTGGTGGTATCCTGAGTAGGCATCCAAGAAACTCAACAACTCACATCCGGATGTGGAGTCTATTACTTGATCAATCCGTGGCAGAGCAAACGGATCTTTGGGGCATGCCTTGTTGAGGCTAGTGTAGTCTATACACATACGCCATTTGTTGTTCTTCTTCAACACCAAGACTGGGTTGGCAAGCCACTCTGGGAAAAATACTTCCATAATAAAGCCGGCGGCAAGGAGCCGGGCTATCTCTTCTCCTACGATTCTTCTCTTCACTTCTGACAGTCAGCGGAGAGGCTGCTTGACCGGCTTCGCGTCCGCTCGGACGTGTAACTTGTGCTCGGCGAAATCCTTCGGAACACCCGGCATGTCCTTTGGGGACCATGCAAAGATGTCTCGATTCTCACGGAGGAAGTCGACGAGCTCGCCTTCCTATTTACTGTCCAGGTTTGCACCAACGACTTCAAACCTCTCCGGGTTCTCCGGGTCCAGAGGTATCTTCTTCCTCTCCTTGGCCGGCTGGAAGGAGCCCTGCGCATCATATTCCTTGGGCTTGGGGGACAAGGCCGGCTGCTTGCCGGCCATGGGCACAACTCGCTCCAGCATCTTCTTCTCTTCTGCCACTACGAGGGACTCGGCCAGCCGGCTGCTGACCGCAGCGCACTCGATGGACTTCTTGTAGTCACCGGCTACAGTGATGATCCCCTTCGAGCTCGGCATCTTCATCTTCAGGTAGGCGTAGTGGGGCACAGCCATGAACTTGGCCAGAGCAGGTCGGCCAAGCAAGGCGTGGTAAGGGCTTTCCAGATCCACTACCTTGAACCAGATTGCTTCTCGGCGAAAGTGATCCTTGTCTCCGAAGAGAACATCCATCTTGATCTTGCCGATCGGGGAACAGGACAGGCCGGGTACGATGCCATGGAACATGGTCCGGCTTGGCATGAGCTGCTTCGCCTTGAGGTTCAACTTCTCCATGGTGTCGCGGTAAAGTATGTTGATACTGCTTCCGCCATCAATCAGAACGCGGGAGAATTGGGCAGCTCGCCTCTCCGTTGCGAGGGTGACATCCAACACCAATGCGTAGGAGCCAGGGGACGACATCACCTCTGGGTGATCGGCCCGGCTCCAGTTGATAGGCCTTTCGGACCAATGCATGAACTCGGGGTTGCTGGAGGTGACTGCGTTGACCTCTTGGTGCTGTCGGCGCCGGCTGCGCTTGTCTTCAACCTGGCTCGTGAAGATGACGTAGGTGGCGTGCTCATCAGGGAACTCATCTTGAATGGCTCCGACTGCTGGTCGAGCAGCCGGCTGCTGGAGGGCTGGAGGCGGCGGGCCAGGAGGCGGAGGCGGCACCAGCCCCTCGCCCTTGGAGTTCCGAGTGAGCCAGTGGCACTTTCGGGTCGTGTGGTTGGACGGCTTCGTGCCGCTGTGGAACTTGCAGGGAGCATCGAGAGTCGGCTCGTAGGAGAAGGCCGGCTGCCAAGCCGGCCTGCCGCCCTTCTTCTTGGGAGCGGGCCGCTCTTTGGGCTGCTCATCTTCGACTGTGGCCACCTGCCGACTGGTGGAAGGCGGCATAGCGGCCTTGCGCTTGTGGTCGTTCTGGTAGGGGCGCCGATTGGAGTCGCCAGCGGGCGTGTTGGGAGCCGGAGCGAGCACCTTCCCAGAGGCGTCCGCTCGGAGCTCGGTCTTTATCGAGGAGTCGGTCGTGGCGTACTTGTCCGCAATGACCAGCAGTTCGTCGAGGGTAGCCGACTCGTCGCAGAGGAGTCGGTGCTTGAGGAGGGTGCCCTCTCGACACCCAGCGGTGAAGTATTCGATGGCTTGAACCTCGTGCACCCCCTTGCAGGAGTTGCGGAGCTCGGCCCACCGCGTGAGGTAGTTGCGGGTCGACTCGCTGGTCCCTTGGACGCATAAGGAGAGCTGGCGGGGCTTGGGAGGCCGCTTGTACGTGCTGGTGAAGTTGCGGACGAAGACTTCCGTGAAGTCCAGCCAGCTGTTGACGCTGTAGGGCTTGAGGCTGTTGAGCGAGGTGAGTGTCGTGCCTTGCAGCATGAGAGGGACGTACTTCACGGCAACGCGCTATTGCCATTCGCTATACTGACAGCGGTAGAGTAGTCAATGAGCCAATCTTCCGGCTTCACAGAGCCGTTGTACTTGGGCGTGTCTCTAGGGAGCGAGAACCCTTTGGGGAACGGCTCGTCGCGGATGCGGGGGCCAAAGCATGGCGGGCCGACATCGTCTTCTTCTTCTAGCGCCAGGGATCGAGCGAGGCGGTCGATCCGGTGGCGGGCGTCGTTCTCGCCGACTCCTTCGCGGTGGCCTAGTCGGCCACCGAGAGTCGGATGTGTGACAGGCGGCGGGGTGGGATATCTCTCCCCACGAGGTGGGGGAGGAGGCGGATTGCCTTGGCGCTCTACTGCCCGAGGGCGGCCTTCCGTGTCGCGCTCGATGGTGATTCGATTCCGGCTGCGGCTAGCAGCCGGCTCCTTGTCTTTCCTTGCGCGGGTGCCGCTCGCAGTCGGCGACCAGGATGTCGCGGCGTGCTCTCGGCGTGGGGGAGGACTCTCAGCGCGGGCGCCGGCTTCGTGCCGTTCTGCGGCCGCGTCGATCAGCTGCTGGATTTGCCTTGTCATGTAGGGGAGCTCATCGGCTCCCAGCCCATTTAGCTCTTCAACGGCCGCCTGAGCGGCTCGCAGATTCTCGAGCGGGGTGGCGTAGACGGGGCGGTCTGCCCCCAGCATGCTGGCGATAGCCGCGCCGCGCTTCTGGACGAAGCCGGCTCGGCTTGGCCCGCCATGAGGCGGCGTGCCAAAGGCGGCGCGGTCGACTTCGCGCTGGTGAGCCTCGGTGAGGCGTCTCATGGAGGCTATCTTCTGGCCTTCCGCGATGAGGGCGAGGCGGCGTGCCTCCAGGGTCTCTGCGTCGGCGCCGGCCGGGATGGGGACGGATAAATCGTGCATCGCCGCTTGCAGGACGTCGTGGGCGTTCTCGCCCGAGTTGGTGGCGTGGCTGATGACCAGCACCTCCGTGACAGCACTGCTGCCGCTGTCAGCTCGGGGGAGAGGGTCGTCGAAGACTACCACATCAGAGGGGTAGGCGTCGAGTGATGCCGTGTCGGAGTCGACAAGCATCGGGTCGGTGGAGCCGACCGACTCCAAGTCTACAGCAGGCTCGCTGGAGACATGAAGTTGGTCGAGGAGGCTAACGAGGCGGCTCTCGGGGTAGTCCGTGCCCGCGTCGGACGCGGGCTCGTCGAAGATGCGAGTCCCCCCGAGCAGATCGGCGAGGCGGCTCGCTGCGCAGGCGTCATCGACGCCTTGCAGCACGTCGGGGCAAACGCCGTCGGGCGCAGCAGGCTGGCTGCGCTCAGGAGGGAGGAAAAGGGTTCCCGTCCAGAACAGGTCTCCGGACGATGGTGCACCTGGCCCCATGGTGGGCGCCAAATGTCGGGTGGTAGGTACGACATATGCCAATGGGTGGCTTATCATTGTGGGAGCCAATAAGACGTCGCCGGTGCCTGGAAACGGGATGAGGCGAACACATGCACGCCGGCGAATCTTACCCAGGTTCCGGGCTCTCCGTGGAGATAATACCCCTAGTCCTGCTCTGCGGGGTCTCCGCATGATCACTAGATCGAAATGAGTAGCTACAAACGCTCCTTGAGCTGTCGGGCTAGAGGGAGAAGAAGGGCAAGGCTAGCTCTCCTTTTCTCTCTAAGTTGTGTGTGTAATTCTATGAGACCAACCCTTTGCATGGGTGCCCCGGGGGTTTTATATAGGCCTACCCCCGGGGGTACAATTGTAATCCGGCTGGGCGCGGGTCCAAGCCGTCAATGTCTGTGTTCGCCGGCTTCTTCGCCGGCCGTTGGGGCCCGCCGACTGGTGGGTCCCGCCGGCTGCCGGCTTCTTGGTCGACAGGCCGGCCCCACCGCTTGGGGGTCTTGTCGGCGGCGGGTTACTGTTGCCTCGCCCCTGATGACGAGGGCTTTGTCGAGGTAAGCATGGCTACAGCGTAGCCGCCTTGCGATCTCTCAGTGTAGCCTTACCTCGTCTTGTCTCCTTAATGTGGCACATGCTTCGAGGTAGGGAGGTAGCCGGCTCCTGGGGGCCGGCTACGCCCCTGGCCCACTAGGGGAGGCCGGGCCGCCTTCGAGCGTCTCTCTGGCTGAAGGGGCCCGCCGCTCGAGGGCCGTACTGGCTTCTGTCATGGATGACGTTGAGGTCAACATGGCTACAGTGCCGTGCCGGACGGGAGATGGCTGACCCATACGGCGTCCTGTGGCCATGCATGCTTCGGGATTTGGGGGTAGCGGACCGTACTGCGACCACTTCCTGTCTTATCACCGTTATGTGGACACAGTCTTGGTGGGTGCGGTCTTGGCCGGCTTCTGGGAGTCGGCGCTCTTCATGGCCGGCTTCGGGGAGTCGGTCCTCTTGGGGCCGGCTTCCTGGAGTCGGCCACCTCATAGCTTTCTTGGGGAAGGTTTCTGAGACTGGGTCGCCTTCTGGGAGTCGGCCCTGGGGATAGCCGGCCGAGGGAAGGCGGCCCTATGCTTTGTATGCTTGAAGGCTTAAATGGCCTGATAATTTCTTGAAGAGCCAGGGGGAGTCGGTTAGGCTACCCGTGGCCATATACTCCGACATCGCCTCTTCTGCCAATGATCTTGAGAGGACCCACGTATCTAGGGGTAAGCTTCCCTTTGATACCGAAACAACGAGTACCTTTCATTGGAGAGACGCGGAGGTAGACATGGTCTCCGATCTCGAAAGCCACATCACGGTGCTTGCTATCATAGTAACTCTTTTGGCGCGATTGCGCAGCTTTGAGATTCTCACGGATGACTTTACACATTTCTTCAGCCTCTGTGATTAAGTCATTGCCAAGAAGTTGGCGTTCACCAGTCTCTGACCAATTGAGAGGAGTACGACACTTTCTGCCATATAGAATCTCGAATGGGGCCTTGCCCGAACTCGCTTGGAAGCTGTTGTTGTAGGAGAATTCGGCATATGGAAGACAATCTTCCCATTTCATGCCAAAGGAAATGACACAAGCCCTGAGCATATCTTCAAGAATTTGATTGACTCGCTCGACTTGGCCACTAGTTTGAGGATGGAAAGCTGTGCTGAAGCGAATGTTGGTGCCCATGGCCTTCTGGAAGGAGTCCCAGAACTTAGAAGTGAAGATGCTTCCACGATCTGAAGATATCAATTGTGGAATGCCGTGCAAGGAGACAATCCTGGAGGTGTATAGCTCTGCCAACTGAGCTGCTGTGATGGATTCTTTGATTGGAAGGAAATGAGCTACTTTAGTAAGCTTGTCGATGACAACAAAGATAGCATCATTTCCGCGCTTGGACTTGGGAAATCCAGTCACGAAGTCCATTTCGATATGATCAAACTTCCATTCTGGGATAGCAAGAGGTTGGAGGAGACCAGCTAGTCGTTGGTGTTCTGCTTTCACCCTTCGACAGGCATCACATTCATTCACGAATTGAGCGATTTCTCGCTTCATTCGAGTCCACCAATACGACTTCTTGAGGTCATGGTACATCTTTGTACTTCCAGGATGAATGGAAAGAAGAGAATTGTGCTCCTCGTTCATAATGACTTTCCTTAGATTACCTTTAGGAACCACAATCCGGTCCTCGAAGAATAAAGTGACTCTGTCATCAATGCGATAGCACTTGTATTTGGAAAGACCCTTGTCGATACCACGTTTCACCTTCTTCACCATGGTATCCAGGAGTTGTGCCTCACGAATTTGATCTTCCAAAGTAGGAGAGACTATGAGGTTGGCAAGAAAACCTTGAGGAACAACTTGGAGATTGAGTTTGCGGAAAGCTTCACAAAGATCCGGTTGAAATGGCTTGAGGATTAAGCTGTTGCAATAAGCCTTCCTGCTCAAAGCATCTGCAATGACATTGGCCTTGCCTGGAGTATATTCAATACTCAGATTGTACTCTTGAATCATCTCGACCCGTCGAGTCTGCCTGAGGTTGAGGTTGGGCTGAGTGAAGATGTACTTGAGACTCTTGTGATCGGTGAATATGTCCACTTTTCTTCCCAACAAGAGATGTCTCCATGTTATTAATGCATGGACAACTGCCGCCAACTCAAGATCGTGAGTGGGGTAGTTCTTTTCGTTGGGCTTCAACTGACGAGAGGTATAGGCCACAACTTTCTTCTCTTGCATTAACACAGCACCGAGACCTTGAAGAGAAGCATCACAGAAAACTTCAAATGGCTTGGATTCGTCAGGAGGAGTTAAGACAGGAGCTGTGACAAGTTTCTCTTTGAGAGTGTTGAAAGCAATGTCACACTCAGGAGACCAGACATACTTCACATGCTTCTGAAGGAGGTTGGAAAGAGGCTTTGCAATCTTAGAGAAATTCTCAACGAATCTTTGGCAATAGCTTGCAAGACCAACAAAACTGCGAAGCTGCTTGACATTCTGAGGACGTTCCCAATTCACAATTGCGGACACCTTCTCGGGATTAACAGCGATGCCCTTGGCAGAGATGATATGACCAAGGTAAAGAACTTCATCAAGCCAAAACTCACATTTGGAGAACTTCGCATAGAATTGATACTCTCTGAGCTTGTCGAGCACCAATCGCAAATGTTTGGCATGATCCTTCTAATTCTTGGAGAAGACCAAGATATCATCAAGATACACCAGGATGAATTCATTGGTATAGGGGTTGAAGATGAAATTCATCATTCGAGAGAATGTTGGAGGAGCATTGACAAGGCCGAAAGACATGACAATATATTCATAAGAACCAAAGCTTGTTCTGAATGCTGTCTTGGGAATATCTTCTTCACGAATGTGAATCTGATGATAACCCATACGAAGGTCAAGCTTGGAGAATACTTTAGCACCTTTGAGTTGCTCGAATAGCTCATTGATGTTGGGAAGTGGATACTTGTTCTTGATTGTCTTCTTGTTCAATGGACGGTAGTCGACACAAAGTCGGTCCGTGCCATCCTTCTTTTGGACAAAAAGAAAACCACAACCCCACGGAGATGAACTCGGTCTGATCAAACCCAAACGCTCTTGTTCATTGAGCTGTTTCTTCAATTCTTTCAGCTCCTTGGGTCCAAGCTTGTAAGGACGCTTGCAAACGGGTTCAGTGCCGGGCTCAAGATCGATAACGAACTCAACTGGCCGGTGAGGAGGCATACCCGGAAGCTCTTCTGGAAAGACATCTTGATACTCACAAACGACTGGAATTTGAGAAATAGCATTCAACTCGCCCATCTCATTGAGAGAAAACAAACGAATAGTTTCATCACGAGTGGCATAGATGATAACATCCTCAGAAGAGTGTGTCAATTGAATTTCCATGGCAGCACAATCAAGTTGAGCCTTGTGCTTAGAAAGCCAGTCCATCCGGAGAATAAGATCAATATCCGAGTCACCAAGGACAATTGGAGAAGACAGAAATTTATAATCGCCCATCTTGATATAGACATTAGGAACTATCGAGTTGGCTCTCATTGACTTCCCCGGAGAAACAATACCCAATGGTTTATCCAGGTAAGACCAAGTAAAATCATTCTTTGCAAAGAACGATCTTGACATGAAACAATGCGATGCACCAGTGTCAAAAAGAACTTTTGCAGGAAAGTCATTAACAGGAAGATTACCCATTATCACATCAGTAGATTCCTCCGCTTGAGCTGCATTCATCATGTTCACCTTTGCAGACTTGGGATTATGCTTGACCGCTGCATTGCTGGAAGATCTCACAGGAGGAGGAGGCGGAAGGCGCCTTTGGTTGAAGCACTTGTTAGCATAGTGACCATTCTGCTTACACTTGTTGCAAGTCACCTCTGAGAGTGGACGATGATAAGGAGCATTCGACTTTGGAGCTTGATTCTGAGACTTGTTCTGATAGCCAGGGTTGGATGAGTGGGAAAATCCATGGCGACCTTTGTTCTTCTGCTGGAAAGGCTGAGGAAACGGAGGAGGAGGAGGCAACCAGAACTTCTGTTGCTTAGCAGCCACTAGTGAGGAAGAAGAAGACTGAAGTGCATCCCTGACTCTCTTCTTAGAAGCCTCACACTTGAGCTGAGCAGCCTCTTGCTTCAGTGCCATATTGTAGAAATCATCATACTTGGTCGGCTCAAAAAGCACGAGAGGTAATTGCAGATCTTCTCTGAGGCCACCTCTGAATTGATAGATCATGCTCTTTTCATCAGGAACGGCTTGCTTAGCGAAGCGAGCGAGTTTCTGAAACTGAGTATTGTATTGATACACGGACATGCTGCCTTGCTTGAGATTGCGGAACTCCTCACGCTTGCTCTCAACAACACTTAGTGGAATGTGGTGAGCTTTGAAGTCTCGGCGGAAATCATCCCAGGTAATCACACGACCTCCTCTGGAATCTTTGTATTTTTGATACCACTCGGCAGCTTGATCCTTGAGTTGAAAAGAAGCGAACTTGACAAAGTCCTCAGGCCTGACATTGCTACATTCAAAATGCTTGTTGATGTCCACGAGCCAATCATCGGCGTCTGTGGCCTCGGCACAGTAGCTAAAAGACATGGGCTGATTTGTGAGAAACTGGTTGAAGGTAGTGAAGTGAGGTTGATTGTTGCCTTGGCCTTGATTTTCTTGATTGCCTTGCCCTTGGGTGCGTTCTTGCAAGAGTTGCAAAATCATCTGAGCATTGGCGTTGGTGGCTGCCATGATAGCTTGCCATGCCTCCGGAGGCGGTGGTGGTGGCGGAGGGTTCGCCTGACTCCCCTCATTGCCTTCCGTATTCTGACGCGTTGGCGGAGCCATCCTGAAGAGGGTGACATCCGTTAGCATCTTGATATACAAATAGACAAGTTGAATCAACGGATAGAAATCGCAACATATAGTCTTCACCATAAACATTCGAACGAGGATGAACGAATGAATTCCATAGTAAATCATCACACTTCCAATAAGGTGAGAAACCACTTGATAAGAGATTGATGAATAAAATAAAAAGGTACGAGTAGAACAAATAAGTGGTAAGGATTACCCAATCACAAACCAAATATCTGCGGGAAGAAATGCTAAGAGCTACTTGAATCCCACCTATAAACTCCCGAAACTTTCTGGTTATGCAATCTCGTGTTGGGGATACAGGGGACACAAAATATATCACCCAAACTAGCAATCCGTAGATCCAGCTGTATCCATCCGTCAACACATAACCAAGAAACCTTCGAAAATCGTGTACCTCAACCTTCGAAAAGCATCCATTATACGAGTTATGGCAATACTCCCGAACTCCCGCCCCAGTACTGGGTGGCGTCGAGGTGATCTCACCAACAACTGCATAAAAGAGATTTTCGATGTCGGCGAAACTCAGGTATTCCAGAACTGCAACGATAAAATTGTGATGACAACACCTCGGAGCTCAACTCCCCGGGACACTGCCACAATCCCTAAATGTCAGGAGGCACCAAGAACAACGTTCTCGTCACAAAACCATCGGAATGATTCTAAGATACCCGTGTGATCCTAAATTTTTTTTAGTGAAATTTGAGGAGAGAAGAGTCAAAACTTCTACGTCAGGAGGCCTCACCAGAGCGACGAAGGGACTGAGGAGTAAAAAGAATCCTACTCTCCGATATATATAATCCTAAGACTCAAAACATTTTTATTCTAGACTCAACAACGCCAGCGATTCGATCAAGCAAGGGGCTCCTAAGTCGGGGATGGCTCTGATTACCAACTTGTAACGCCCACGATGCGGCTATATCTCTCACGTGTCGAGGCACGACTTAGAGGCATAACCGCATTGTGGTATTTTCTCAAGAAGGGTTATCTTCACACAATCCCATGTAATGAACAAGAATGGGATAACGAGAGTTGGCTTACAATCGCCACTTCACACAATACATAATTTAATCATACAGCAATCAGAGTACACACATAGGTCCGACTACGGAACCAAAATAAAAGAAGACAACCCCAAATGCTAGATCCCCGATCGTCCCAACTGGGCTCCACTACTGATCATCAGGAAAAGAAACATAGCAACGACCATGTTGAGGATATAACCATTAGAGTCACCCGCCCAGGAGGGGCCGGGTTGCGTTATACTGATCATCACGCGAAGCCCAGTACCAAGTTTGCGGAAGGCGGGTCAGTAATGGGCTTAAGACCCGGAGGCGGCTTAAGGCCCGTAGTGATGAACCGCCGTTATGGCAAGACTTGTAGTGTAAGGCAAGAATAGCTAAGAGTCCGAGTCGGACACTGTTATAAGCCGGCCGGAACTCTGAGAGCCGCCGGAGCGTCAATCTCTCTATATAAAGGGATGACCCGGCGGCGGTTCAGGGGGAGAGACAACAGATCGATAGCCAGGCATAGCGATTAAGTTCCCTGGTCATCGAAACCTTAAGTAATACCACCTCAACTGGACGTAGGCTTTTACCTTCACCGTAAGGGGCCGAACCAGTATAATCCTCGCGTCCCTTGTCCCGTTTAACCCCTTTAAGCTTCCTAGCTGCGATGGCTCCACGACTAAGTCCTTGCACGAGGACATCTGCCGTGACAATTCCACTACAGTTGGCGCCCACCGTGGGGCCAGCGCACGGTGGATTTGCGTTCTTCAAGGGCAGCTTTGAAGGGCTCAAGGGATACGCTGTGGGCCGGATGACCAAGAGTCGTCGCGGCAAGCTCTACATCAACGATGCAAACAGGGGCCCCGACGCCGGCTCAATCGAGTACGGGTACCGGGTCCCCTTCGGCGGAATCCATGTCTTCATTGGCAAGATTGGTGAGCCGGACCTCTGCGCCGATCTCATCGAGACGGCTCAGCGTGCACGACCCGCCCGGACTCTGCCTGCCTTGAAGCGTGCTTTCGTGGGATGCGTCCATGGAGGACTCTTTGAAGGATCTGGATCTGGCGAGGAGACGGCCGCTCGCTCTGACGGCGAGTCATCCACAGAGGAGACCGACTCGCTATACCAACTTCAAGATGGCAGGCTCAGGGGTTGTTCCGCTGGCGACAGTATTCCGGACCCCTTTGAGCCGCCGAGCCGGGTTGGAATCTTTATGGCTGGCGCACAACCTGTTCAAAACCCCGCCGCCGGGGCAGGAAGCCCTGTGCACTCGCCGGCTCAGGTGCTGATGGATCTCACAGACAAAATGACGGCCCTGTTGACCGCTACGGTTGCCCCAGCGGATCAAGCTCAGCATGACGCGGAGGTGGCACAGTTAAAGCTGGATCTAGCAAAAGCCAAGGAGGATCTGGCGGCGGAAGGGATCAGGATGGCTGCAGAGATGGCGGCTCTCGACGCCCAGACTCAGCTGATTCAGGCGCAGTCTTTCCGGCTCACGATGGATCAGAACGCGTCCAATGAGATCATGAGAAGGAGGCATCAAAAGGCTCAATCTCGACTCCCTCCGGTTTACAATCCTCGAAACCTCTTTAACACGCCTGGTGCAGGGCCCAGTAACCCGCCAGAGATCACGGCGCCCGGGGCTGGAACGCCAATTCAGCCCCAAGTGATGGGGCCTCCCCGGGTGAACACTACCCCGCCTCACTACGTGCCGATACCACCGGGTCATTATGCCAACCCGTTGGAAAACATGGTCACCGCGGCGGCTCGACTGGCGGCTCTCCCAATCGAGGGTGACTCTCCAACGGCGGTCGAAACCCGCCAGGTCAGAGAACTCCTTCAGACGGCTCTAGCGCAACAGGAGGCATATTCATATAGCCGAGACAGGATTCATTCAACCCCTCGTCCAGGCCGGAGCCCGAGTTATAGCAGACACATGGACTCAGCAACCGGCTCAAGCAATGTCCGACGCCGTGACTTTCCTCCTGGCAACGGCCCGGTTCATAATGGAGCTTTTAACGCGGTAGACCAAAATAGAGCACGGGAAGAGGCGGAGCAGGCGCCTCAGTTGATGGCTTACCAGCCACTCCCGGCTTATCCGATGGCTTCTATCGACGCGGGTATACCTACGAGGACTGGAGGTGTTCCTTGTCTGGTGCCAGCTCTCCGTAATGAGCGTCTGCCCAAGGATTTCAAAGGGCCTAGGAAGGTACCTAATTACATGGCTGATTTATAACCCGGAGCATGGATCGAGAGCTACGAGATAGCTATGGAGTTGCTGGAGGTCAGCGAAGCGGCGATGGCCAAATACTTCACCATGATGTTGGATGGAACTGCCCGCACTTGGTTGAAAGGACTGCCGCCTAATTCTATCGGGTCATGGGCGGAGCTAAAAGCCCGGTTCATCCAGAACTTCAAAGATACATGTAGGCAATCTATGTCAATTGTGGATTTGACTAACTGCAAGCAGCAGGAGGGTGAGTCTACAACCCATTGGGTTCGCCGGGTCAAAGAGATAATACATTCATCTGATAAGATGGATGCCGGCTCTGCAGTCTTAATGTTGGAGCAGAATTGTCGTTTTGCGCCCCTGAAGATGAAGCTCAGGCGGCTCAAGCGCGATTGCAATGATATGGGTACGCTGATGGCGGCTCTGGTCAAGTACGCCGACTCTGATAGTACCAAGGATCCCGCGTCGGATGATGAAAGGACAGGGAAGGGAAAACGGAATGGCAATGGCAAGGGCCCCCGGCATAACCCGGCGAACCAGGGAGGTAACAAGCGTAAGGCTGATGGCAGTATGGAATTTGTGGCCAACGCCAATTCACAGGGTAACAACCACCGGCGCAAGGGGAGACCACCTCCCAGAGCCGGCGGGTCAGGCCCGACGCTTGAGCAGTTGTTGAATGAGCCTTGCCCAAGGCATGGCTCTAGGGAAATGCCAGCCACTCATCTATGGAAGGACTGCGCAATCATGAAGGCCTTTAAAAATTCCAATGCTTTCAATGGCCCGGGCGGCGGCTCAGGCACCGGCGGCTTTCATGGCCCGGGCGGCGGCTCAAATTCCAATTCTCAGAATGTTCAAGGGGACTTTAATCAGCAGTCCGTCCAGGGTCATCATCAGCAGCAGAAGGGGGGATACCAGACCAATCCAAAGCAGCTCAATGGTGGGCAGTATCATGTGTTTACTACCAGTCTGTGTAAGGGAGAGCAGAAGCTCCATAAAAGGGCTGTGAATGCTGTTGAGCCAGCGGTTCCACGCTTTTTAAGATGGTCTGAGCAGCCTATTTGTGTGGAGTAGGGAAGATCATCCTCCCCGGGTTGATAATCCGGGTCCCCTGGCCTTGGTGGTGGCTCCTCAGGTTGGGGGGTATAAATTCACTAAAGTGCTCATGGACGGAGGCAGCAGCATCAACATCCTCTATTATGAGACCTTCCGTCGTATGGTTTTAACTGATAAAAACCTCAGCCAGTCCAATACTGTTTTCCATGGCGTGGTGCCCGGCAAGTCGGCATATCTAGTCGGTAAGATCGAGCTGGAAGTAGCCTTCGGAGATGAGTACAACTACAGGGCGGAAAAACTAACCTTTGAGGTGGTTAAGATAAGAAGCCCGTACCATGCCTTGTTTGGGCGGCCGGCTTACGCCAAGTTCATGGCACGGCCGTGTTACGTGTATCTGCAGCTCAAGATGCCGGGTCACAATGGGACTATTACGGTTCATGGCAGCCGAAAGATAGCCTTGGAGTGTGAGGAAGGTGACGCGGCTTACGCGGAATCTGTTTGTGCAACAGAGGAGTTGAAGTTTTACAAGGACAATGTTGACCCGGCAGATATGACGTCTTTGAAGAAGCCAACCATGGAGCATGAGCCGGTAAAGAAATTTAAGTCAGCTGATGAGACTAAACTTGTTGATTTTGTTCCAGGTGACTCATCTCAGCAGTTCAGCATCAGTGCCAATATGGATCCGAAATAGGAAGGCACGCTCATCGAGTTCATCCGTGAGAACAGGGACATCTTTGCGTGGAAACCTTCTGACATGCCGGGTGTACCTAGAGAACTCGCTGAGCACACTCTCAATATTGATCCGAAATTTAAGCCGGTCAGGCAATTCCTCTGGCGTTTTAATGAGGAGAGGCGGAAAGCCATTGGTGAGAAGGTAGCCCGGCTCTTGGCGGCCGGGTTTATTGTTGAACTTTTTCATCCAGAATGGTTAGCTAACCCGGTGCTCGTGCTCAAGAAGAACGGCACCTGGCGGATGTGTGTGGACTACACGGATTTAAACAAAGCTTGTCCGGCTGATCCTTTTGCTCTTCCCCGTATTGATCAAATTATTGATGCTACGGCGGGTTGTGAGCGCTTAAGTTTTTTGGATGCTTATTCTGGATACCATCAGATTAAAATGGCAGTTAAGGACCAGGAGAAGACGGCGTTCATCACTCCCTTTGGAGCCTTCTATTATGTGTCTATGCCTTTTGGGCTCAAGAGTGCACAGGCGACCTTCCAGCGTTGCGTGCAGAATTGTCTTCATAACCAGATTGGGCGCAATATTCATGCCTATGTGGATGATATCGTGGTTAAATCCAGGGAGAAGGAGACCTTGATAGATGATCTGAGAGAGACCTTTGATAATCTCCGGGTCTACAAGATGATGCTTAACCCGGCCAAGTGTGTTTTTGGTGTTCCCGCGGGCAAGCTCTTGGGTTTTCTGGTTTCTCACAGAGGCATTGAAGCTAACCCGGAAAAAATCAAGGCAATCACCTCGCTGGCTAAGCCGGCGTGCATAAACTGTTGGGAATCGTAGCATAATTTAAAATTTTCCTACGCTCACCAAGATGCATCTATGGAGTCTACTAGCAATGAGGGGAAAGGAGTGCATCTACATACCCTTGTAGATCGCGAGCGGAAGCGTTCCAATGAACGTGGATGACGGAGTCGTACTCACCGTGATCCAAATCACCGATGACCGAGTGCCGAACGGACTGCACCTCCGCATTCAACACACGTACGGTGCAGCGACGTCTCCTCCTTCTTGATCCAGCAAGGGGGAAGGAGAGGTTGATGGAGATCCAGCAGCACGACGGCGTGGTGGTGGATGTAGCGGGTCTCCGGCAGGGCTTCGCCAGGCTTCTGCGAGAGAGAGAGAGGTGTTGCAGGGGAGGAGGGAGGCGCCCAAGGCTGTGTGTTGCTGCCCTCCCTCCCCCCCTTTTATATAGGCCCCCTTGGGAGGGGGGGCCGGCCAAAACCCATCTAGGGTTGGGGGGGCGGCGGCCAAGGGGTGGAAAGGGGTGCCTTGCCCCCCAAGGCAAGGGGGAAGCCCCCCCACCCTAGGGTTCCCAACCCTAGGCGCATGGGGGGAGGCCCATGGGGGGGCGCCCAGCCCACTAGGGGCTGGTTCCCTTCCACTTTCAGCCCATGGGGCCCTCCGGGATAGGTGGCCCCACCCGGTGGTCCCGGTACAATACCGGTAACCCCCGAAACTTTCCCGGTGGCCGAAACTTGACTTCCTATATATAATTCTTCACCTCCGGACCATTCCGGAACCTCTCGTGACGTCCGGGATCTCATCCGGGACTCCGAACAACTTTCGTGTTTCCGCATACATATATCTCTACAACCCTAGCGTCACCGAACCTTAAGTGTGTAGACCCTACGGGTTCGGGAGACATGCAGACATGACCGAGATGCCTCTCTGGTCAATAACCAACAGCGGGATCTGGATACCCATGTTGGCTCCCACATGTTCCACGATGATCTCATCGGATGAACCACGGTGTCGAGGATTCAATCAATCCCGTATGCAGTTCCCTTTGTCAAACGGTATTTTACTTGCCCGAGATTCGATCGTCGGTATCCCAATACCTTGTTCAATCTCGTTACCGGCAAGTCTCTTTACTCGTACCGCAATGCATGATCCCGTGACTAATGACTTAGTCACATTGAGCTCATTATGATGATGCATTACCGAGTGGGCCGAGAGATACCTCTCCGTCACACGGAGTGACAAATCCCAGTCTTGATCCGTGCCAACCCAACAGACACTTTCGGAGATACCCGTAGTGCACCTTTATAGTCACCCAGTTACGTTGTGACGTTTGGCACACCCAAAGCACTCCTACGGTATCCGGGAGTTGCACGATCTCATGGTCTAAGGAAAAGATACTTGGCATTGGAAAAGCTCTAGCAAACGAAACTATACGACCTTTTATGCTATGCTTAGGATTGGGTCTTGTCCATCACATCATTCTCCTAATGATGTGATCTCGTTATCAACGACATCCAATGTCCATGGTCAGGAAACCGTAACCATCTATTGATCAACGAGCTAGTCAACTAGAGGCTTACTAGGGACATGGTGTTGTCTATGTATCCACACATGTATCTGAGTTTCCTATCAATACAATTCTAGCATGGATAATAAACGATTATCATGAATAAGGAAATATAATAATAACCAATTTATTATTGCCTCTAGGGCATATTTCCAACAGTCTCCCACTTGCACTAGAGTCAATAATCTAGTTCACATCACCATGTGATTAACACTCACTGGTCACATCACCATGTGACCAACATCTAAAGAGTTTACTAGAGTCAACAATCTAGTTCACATCACTATGTGATTAACACTCAATGTGTTCTGGTTTGATCATGTTATGCTTGTGAGAGAGGTTATTAGTCAACGGGTCTGAACCTTTCAGAACCGTGTGCTTTACGAATATCTATGTCATCTTGTGGATGCTACCACGCGCTATTTGGAGCCATTTCAAATAATTGCTCTACTATACGAATCCGGTTTACTACTCAGAGTCATCCGGATTAGTGTCAAAGTTCGCATCGACGTAACCCTTTACGAAGAACTCCTTTCCACCTCCACAATCGAGAAAATTCCTTAATCCACTAGGTACTAAGGATAAGTTCGACCGCTGTCATGAGATCCTTTCCCGGATCACTATTGTACCCTCTTGACCAACTCATGGCAAGGCACACTACATGTGCGGTACACAGCATAGCATACTATAGAGCCTACGTCTAAAGCATAGGGGACGACGTTCGTCCTTTCTCTATCTTCTGCTGTGGTCAGGTCTTGAGTCTTACTCAATACTCACACCTTGTAACACAACCAAGAACTCCTTCTTTGCTGATCTATTTTGAACTCTTTCAAAATCATGTCAAGGTGTGCTGTCTTTTGAAAGTATCATCAGGCGTCTTGATCTATCTCTATGGATCTTGATGCCCAATATGTAAGCAGCTTTATCCAGGTCTTCCTTTGAAAAACTTTCCAGAAATTTTACATCATTTCGGATCAACAATATGTCATTCACATATACTTATCAGAAATGTTGTAGCGCTCCCACTCACTTTATTGTAAATTCAAGTTTCTAACAAACTTTGTATAAACCCAAAAACTCTGATCATTCCATCAAAGCGTATATTCTGACTCCGAGATGCTTGCTCTAATCCATGGAAGGATCGCTGGAGCTAGCATACCTTTTAGCATCCCTAGGATCGACAAAACCTTTCTGATTGTATCACATACAACCTTTCCTTACGAAAACTGGTAAGGAAACTTGTTTTGACATCCATGTGCCAGATTTCATAAATGCAGCTAATGCTAACATGATTCCGACGGACCTAAGCATCACTACGGATGAGAAAAACTCATCGTAGTCAACTCCTTGAACTTGTGAAAATACTCTTTGCCACAAGCCGAGCTTCATAGACGGTAACATTACCGTCCATGTCCGTCTTCTTCTTAAAGATCCATTTATCTCAATGGCTTGCCGATCATCGGGCAAGTTCACCAAAGTCCATGCTTTGTTCTGATACATGGATTCTATCTCGGATTTCATGGCCTCGAGCCATTCGTCGGAATATGGGCCCACCATCGCTTCTCCATAGCTCGTAGGTTCATTGTTGTCTAGCAACATGACTTCCAAGACAGGATCACGCATTACTCTGAAGTAGTGCGCATCCTCGTCGTCCTACGAGGTTTGGTAGTGACTTGATCCGAAGTTTCATGATCACTATCATAAGCTTCCACTTCAATTGGTGTAGGTGCCACAGGAACAACTTCCTATGCCCTGCTACACACTAGTTGAAGCGACGGTTAAATAACCTTATCAGGTCTCCACCATCCTCCCACTCAATTCTTTCGAGAGAAACTTTTCCTCGAGAAAGGACTCGTTTCTAGAAGCAATTACTTTTGCTTCCAGATCTGAAATAGGAGGTATACCCAACTGTTTTTGGGTATTCTATGAAGATGCATTTATCCGCTTTGGGTTTGAGCTTATCAGCCTGAAACTTTTTCACATAAGCATCGCAGCCCCAAACTTTTAAGAAACGACAACTTAGGTTTCTCTAAACGGTGTCGTCTCAACGGAATTGCGTGGTGCCCCTTTTAAAGTGAATGCGGTTGTCTCTAATGCCTAACCCATAAACGATAGTGGTAATTCGATAAGAAACATCATGGTATGCACCATATCCAATAGGGTGCAGTTATGATGTTCGGACACACCATCACACTATGGTGTTCCAGGCGGTATTAATTGTGAAACACTTTCCACAATGTCTCAATTGTGTGCCAAACTCGTATCTCAGATACTCATCTCTATAATCATATCACAGACATTTTATCCTCTTGTCACGACGATCTTCAACTTCACTCTGAAATTACTTGAACCTTTCAATAATTCAGACTAGTGTTTCATCAAGTAAATACACTCAGCATCTACTCAAATCATCTGTGAAGTAAGAACATAACAATATCCACTGCATGCCTCAGCACTCATTGAACTGCGTACATCAAAATGTATTACTTCCAATAAGTTGCTCTCTTGTTCCATCTCACTGAAAACGAGGACTTTCAGTCATCTTGCCCATGTGGTATGATTTGCATGTCTCAAGTGATTCAAAATCAAGTGAGTCCAAACGATCCATCTGCATGGAGTTTCTTCATGCATATATACCAATAGACATGGTTCGCATGTCTCAATCTTTTCAAAAACGACTGAGTCCAAAGATCCATTTACATGGAGCTTCTTCATGCGTTCTATACCAATATGACTCAAATTGCAGTGCCACAAGTATGTGGTACTATCATTACTATCTTATATCTTTTGGCATGAACATGTGTATCACTACGATCGAGATTCATTTTAGATGCAAGACCATTGAAGGTATTATTCAAATAAACAGAGTAACCATTATTCTCCTTAAATGAATAACCGTTTTGCGGTAAACATAATCCAATCATGTTCAACGCAAACACCAAATCTCGATGGTAGAGGGAGCATGCGATGCTTGATCACATCAACCTTGGAAACACTTCCAACACATATCGTCATCTCACCTTTAGCTAGTCTCCATTTATTCCGCAGCTTTTATTTCGAGTTACTAACACTTAGCAACCAAACCGGTATCTAATACCCTGGTGCTGCTAGGAGTACTAGTAAAGTACACATTCATATAACGTATATCCAATATACTTCTGTCGACCTTGCCTGCCTTCTCATCTACCAAGTATCTAGGGTAGTACTGCTTCAGTGACCGTTCCTCTCATTACAGAAGCACTTAGTCTCGGGTTTGGGTTCAACCTTGGGATTCTTCACTAGAGCAGCAAACGACTTGCTGTTTCATGAAGTATCCCTTTTGCCCTTGACCTTCTTAAACTAGTGGTTTTACTAACCATCAACAATTGACGTTCCTTCTTGATTTCTACTCCCGCGGTGTCAAACATCGCGAATAGCTCCTGGATCATCATAACTATCCTTGATATGTTATAGTTCATCACGAAGCTCTACTAGCTTGGTGGCAGTGACTATGGAGAACTATCACTATCTCATCTGGGAGATTAACTCCCACTCGATTCAAGCGATTGTGGCACTCAGACAACCTGAGCACACGCTCAACGATTGTGCTTTTCTCCCTTAGTTTGCAGGCTTAAGAAACTTGTCAGAGGTCTCATACCTCTTGACGTGGGCACTAGTCTGAAATCCCAATTTCAGTCTTGGGAACATCTCACATGTTCTGCGACGTTTCAAAAACGTCTTTGGTGCCACAATTCTAAACCGCACTGAACTATCACGTAGTCATCAAAACGTGTATGTCAGATGTTTCATAACATCTACAGACGACGCTGAGGTTCAGCACACCGAGCGGTGCATTAAGGACATAATCCTTCTGTGTAGCAATGAGGACAATCCTCAGTTTACGGACCCAGTCCGCATAATTGCTACTACCAACTTTGAACTAAATTTTCTCTAGGAACATATCTTAACCAGTAGAACTAAAGCGCAAGCTATGACATAATTTGCAAATACCTTTTTGACTATGTTCATGATAATGAAGTTCATCTGATTATGAACTCCCACTCAGATAGACATCCCTCTAGTCATCTAAGTGAAACATGATCCGAGTTTAACTAGGGCATGTCCGATCATCACGTGAGACGGACTAGTCAAGATCGGTGAACATCTCCATGTTGATCGTATCTTTTATACGATTCATGCTCGACCTTTCGGTCCTCCGTGTTCCGAGGCCATGTCTGTACATGCTAGGCTCATCAAGTCAACCGAAGTGTATTGCGTGTGTTCCGAGGCCATGTCTGTACATGCTAGGCTCGTCAACACCCGTTGTATTCGAACGTTAGAATCATTCACACCCGATCATCACGTGGTGCTTCGAAACAACGAACCTTCGCAACGGTGCACAGTTAGGGTGAACACTTTCTTGAAATTATTATAAGGGATCATCTTACTTACTACCGTCGTTCTAAGCAAATAAGATGCAAAAACATGATAAACATCACATGCAATCAAATAGTGACATGATATGGCCAATATCATCATGCTCCTTTGATCTCCATCTTCGGGGCACCATGATCATCTTCGTCACCGGCATGACACCATGATCTCCATCATCATGATCTCCATCATTGTGTCTTCATGAAGTCGTCACGCCAACGATTACTTCTACTTCTATGGCTAACGCGTTTAGCAACAAAGTAAAGTAATTTACATGGCGTTATTCAATGACACGCAGGTCATGCAAAATAATAAAGACAACTCCTATGGCTCCTGCCGGTTGTCATACTCATCGACATGCAAGTCGTGATTCCTATTACAAGAATATGATCAATCTCATACCTCAGATATGTCATTCATCACATCTTCTGGCCATATCACATCACATAGCACTTGCTGCAAAAACAAGTTAGACGTCCTCTAATTCTTGTTGCAAGTTTTTACGTGGTTTGTAGGTTTCTAGCAAGAACGTTTTCTTACCTACGTATGACCACAACGTGATTTGCCAATTTCTATTTACCCTTCATAAGGACCCTTTTCATCGAATCCGTTCCGACTAAAGTAGGAGAGACAGACACCCGCTAGCCACCTTATGCATCTAGTGCATGTCAGTCGGTGGAACCTGTCTCACGTAAGCGTACGTGTAAGGTCAGTCCGGGCCGCTTCATGCTACAATGCCGCCGAAACAAGAAACGACTAGTAGCGGCAAGAAGAATTGGCAAACTCAACGCCCACAACTGCTTTGTGTTCTACTCGTGCATAGTAACTACGCATAGACCTGGCTCATGATGCCACTGTTGGGAATCGTAGCATAATTTAAAATTTTCCTACGCTCACCAAGATGCATCTATGGAGTCTACTAGCAACGAGGAGAAAGGAGTGCATCTACATACCCTTGTAGATCGCGAGCGGAAGCGTTCCAATGAACGTGGATGACGGAGTCGTACTCGCCCTGATCCAAATCACCGATGACCGAGTGCCGAACGGACAGCACCTCCGCGTTCAACACACGTACGGTGCAGCGACGTCTCCTCCTTCTTGATCCAGCAAGGGGGAAGGAGAGGTTGATGGAGATCCAGTAGCACGACGGCGTGGTGG
Organism: Triticum aestivum; assembly: GCF_018294505.1. Classification (NCBI taxonomy): domain Eukaryota; kingdom Viridiplantae; phylum Streptophyta; class Magnoliopsida; order Poales; family Poaceae; genus Triticum; species Triticum aestivum. The sequence continues at coordinate 457,034,358 of NC_057805.1, read as the reverse complement.
TGGATGTAGCGGGTCTCCGGCAGGGCTTCGCCAAGCTTCTACGAGAGAGAGAGTGGTGTTGCAGGGGAGGAGGGAGGCGCCCAAGGCTGTGTGTTGCTGCCCTCCCTCCCCCCTTTTATATACGCCCCCTTGGGAGGGGGGGCCGGCCAAAACCCATCTAGGGTTGGGGGGCGGCGGCCAAGGTGTGGAAAGGGGTGCCTTGCCCCCCAAGGCAAGGGGGAAGCCCCCCACCCTAGGGTTCCCAACCCTAGGCGCATGGGGGGAGGCCGATGGGGGGGCGCCCAGCCCACTAGGGGCTGGTTCCCTTCCACTTTCAGCCCATGGGGCCCTCCGGGATAGGTGGCCCCACCCGGTGGACCCCCGGGACCCTTCCGGTGGTCCCGGTACAATACCGGTAACCCCCGAAACTTTCCCGGTGGCCGAAACTTGACTTCCTATATATAATTCTTCACCTCCGGACCATTCCGGAACCTCTCGTGACGTCCGGGATCTCATCCGGGACTCCGAACAACTTTCGGGTTTCCGCATACATATATCTCTACAACCCTAGCGTCACCGAACCTTAAGTGTGTAGACCCTACGGGTTCGGGAGACATGCAGACATGACCAAGACGCCTCTCCGGTCAATAACCAACAGCGGGATCTGGATACCCATGTTGGCTCCCACATGTTCCACGATGATCTCATCGGATGAACCACGGTGTCGAGGATTCAATCAATCCCGTATGCAGTTCCCTTTGTCAAACGATATTTTACTTGCCCGAGATTCGATCGTCGGTATCCCAATACCTTGTTCAATCTCGTTACCGGCAAGTCTCTTTACTCGTACCGCAATGCATGATCCCGTGACTAACGACTTAGTCACATTGAGCTCATTATGATGATGCATTACCGAGTGGGCCCAGAGATACCTCTCCGTCACACGGAGTGACAAATCCCAGTCTTGATCCGTGCCAACCCAACAGACACTTTTGGAGATACCCGTAGTGCACCTTTATAGTCACCCAGTTACGTTGTGACGTTTGGCACACCCAAAGCACTCCTACGGTATCCGGGAGTTGCACGATCTCATGGTCTAAGGAAAAGATACTTGACATTGGAAAAGCTCTAGCAAACGAAACTATACGACCTTTTATGCTATGCTTAGGATTGGGTCTTGTCCATCACATCATTCTCCTAACGATGTGATCCCGTTATCAATGACATCCAATGTCCATGGTCAGGAAACCGTAACCATCTATTGATCAACGAGCTAGTCAACTAGAGGCTTACTAGGGACATGGTGTTGTCTATGTATCCACACATGTATCTGAGTTTCCTATCAATACAATTCTAGCATGGATAATAAACGATTATCATGAATAAGGAAATATAATAACAACCAATTTATTATTGCCTCTAGGGCATATTTCCAACATAAACGACGTCCAGCGTCTCGCGGGTTGCATCGCCGCTTTGAGCCGGTTTATAAGCCGCTTGGGTGAAAAGGCCATGCCACTATACCAGATGATGAAGAAAACAAATGACTTTATCTGGAATGATGCTGCTAATGCTGCTTTTGAGGATTTGAAGAGACAGCTGGCTGAGCCCCCAGTCCTTGCTGCTCCGGTTGACAAGGAGCCCTTATTGCTGTATGTAGCCACTAACACACGAGCCGTCAGTGTGGCTGTGGTGGTGGAGCGTAAGGAAGCGGGTAAGGAGTATCCGGTTCAGCGGCCGGTTTACTACGTCAGCGAAGTACTCATTGAGTCCAAACAACGGTATCCACATTGGCAGAAGCTTGTTTATGGGGTGTTCATGGCAAGCCGGAAGCTTAAGCACTATTTCCAGGGTCACCCTATCACTGTGGTTAGTTCTGCTCCCCTAGGAGATATCATCCAAAACAGAGAAGCCACAGGAAGAGTGGCTAAGTGGGCTATAGAACTTGGGCTTCATGGTCTGAAATACGTACCACGCACTGCCATCAAGTCTCAAGCATTGGTGGATTTCATCAACGATTGGACAGAGCTGCAGGTGCCTGAAGAGAAACCGGATAATACATAGTGGACTATTCACTTTGACGGGTCCAGGCAGTTGGAGTGCTCGGGGGCTGGAGTTGTATTAGCTTCCCCTCGAGGTGACAAGTTTTGCTATGTGCTACGGTTGATGTTTCCCTGTACTAACAATGCAGCTGAGTACGAGGCCTTGCTCCATGGTCTTCGGATGGCTAAGGAGATGAGCTTAAGCCGGGTAAGGTGCTTTGGCGACTCAGATTTAGTAGCCCAACAAGTGTCAGGCAAGTGGGATTCCAAGGACCCCCTCATGGCGGCTTATCGCCGCGAAGTTGATGCCATTGCTGGACATTTTTCGGGGTAAACGACCACGGGTAGCCTAACCGACTACCCCTGGTTCTTCAGAAGATTTATCAGGCCTTTGGGCCTTCAAGCACTCCAAGCATTTGGGCCGCCTTCCCCGGCCGGCTACCACTAAAGCCGACTCCCGGAAGGCGACCCAGCCTCACCGACTCCAAGAAGCCGGCCAAGAGAAACGCCGACTCCTAGAAGCCGGCCGAGACCACAACCGCCCCTACATAACGACGACCTGACGGGGCATGGCCACAGTGCGGCCCACGACCCCCGAAGCCCGAGGCAGGCATGGTTACAGGAGGCCGTACGGGAGGGATGTCTCCCGTGCGGCCGGGCACTGTAGCCACGCCAGCTACGACGTCATCCAGGACCCACTCCTGCACGGCCCAAGGACTGCGGGCCCTTCAGCCAGAGGGAGGCGTGAAGGCGGCCCGGCCTTTCCTAGTCGTCTAGGAGCATAGCCGGCCTCCAGAAGCCGGCGACTCCCTTCCTCGAAGCAGGAGCCCATTTAAGGAGACAAGACGAGGCGAGGCTACAGTGATAGCCCCCGACGCGGATCACTGTAGCCACGCTTACCTCGACAAAGCCCTCATCATCAGAGGCGCGGCTACAGTAAGCAGCCGCCGACAAGACCCTAGGCGGTGGGGCCGGCCTGCCGACCGAGTAGCCGGCAGCCGGCGGGACCCACCAGCTGGCGGGACCCAGCAGCCGGCGGAGGAGCCGGCAGGCGTAGACACTGACGGCTGGGGCCAGTTCCCAGTCGGATTACCATTGTACCCCCGGGGGGTAGGCCTATATAAACCCCCCGGACCACCCATGCAAAGGGTGGGCACCTCTGCATGTTTGGCTTCCAAGCATAGCACACGCACACACACCATAGATAGAGAGAAGCAAGAGCTAGCCTTGTTCTTCTTCTCCCTTGATCCCAACAGCTCTAGGAGCGATTGTAGCTACTCTTTATCGAGCTAGTGATCATGCGGAGACCCCGCAGAGCAGGACTAGGGGTGTTATCTCCTCGGAGAGCGCCGAACCTGGGTAAGATTCGCCGGCGTGCATGTCTTCGCCTCATCCCGTTTCCAGGCACCGGCGACATTTTATTGGCTCCCACAATGATAAGCCATCCTTTGGCATATGTCGCACCAACCACCCGACATTTGGCGCTCACCGTGGGGCCAGGTGCACCATCGTCCGGAGACCTGTTCTGGACGGGAACCCTCTTTTTCCCGGCGAGCGCAGCCAGCCTGCTGCGCCCGATGACGTTTGCCCCGACGCGCTGCAAGGCGTCGACGACGCCTGCGCAGCGAGCCGCCTCGCCGATCTGCTCGGCGAGACTCGCATCTCCGACGAGCCTGCGTCCGACGCAGGCACCGACTACCCCGAGAGCCGCCTCGTCAGCCTCCTCGACCAACTTCACGTCTCCAGCGAGCCTGCTGCGGACATGGAGTCTGTCGGCTCCACCGACCCGATGCTCATCGACTCCGACACCGCATCGCTCGACGCCTACCCCTCCGACGTGGTGGTCTTCGACGACCCACTCCCTCGAGCTGACAGCGGCAGCAACGCTGTCACCGAAGTGCTGGTCATCAGCCACGTCTCCAACTCGGGCGGGAGCGCCCGCGACGCTTAACAAGCAGCGATACACGACCTCTCCATCCCCCTCCCGGCCGACGCCGACGCCAAGACCCTGGAGGCACGCCGTCTTGCCCTCATCACGGAGAGCAAGAAGATAGCCTCGATGAGACGCCTCACCGAGGCCCACCAGCGCGAAGTCGACCGCGCCGCCTTCGGGACGCCGCCGCCGAGCGGCCCGAGCCGAGCCGGCTTCGTCCAGAAGCGCGGCGCAGCCGTTGCCAGCATGCTGGGCGCAGATCGCCCCGTCTACGCCACCCCGCTCGAGAATCTGCGAGCCGCTCAGGCGGCAGCAGAGGAGCTCAATGGGCTGGGAGCCGATGAGCTCCCCTACATGACAAGACGGATCCAGCAGCTGATCGATGCGGCTGCAGAACGGCACGAAGCCGGCGCCCGAGCTGATAGCCATCCCCCGCGCCGGGAGCACGCCGCGACGTCCCGCTCGCCGACTGCGAGCGGCACGCGCCAGAAGAAAGACAAGGAGCCGGCTGCCAGCCGCAGCCGGACTCGCATCACTATTGAGCGCGGCGCGGATGGCCGCCCTCGGGCGGTCGAACACCAAGGAAACCTGCTGCCTCCCCCGCCTCGAAGAGAAAGACGCCTCACTCCGCCGCCCATCACACATCCGACTCTTGGCGACCGACTCGGCCGCCGAGAAGGAGTCGGCGAGAGTGACGCCCGCCACAGGATCGACCGCCTTGCTCGGTCCCTGGCGTTAGAAGAAGAAGACGATGTCGGCCCGCCATGCTTTGGCCCCCGCATCCGCGACGAGCCCTTCCCCAAAGGGTTCTCGCTCCCCAGAGACACGCCCAAGTACAACGGCTCGGTGAAGCCGGAAGATTGGCTCATCGACTACTCCACGGCCGTCAGCATCGCCAACGGTAATCGGCGCGTCGCCGTGAAGTACGTCCCCTTGATGCTGCAAGGGACGGCGCGCACGTGGCTCAACAGCCTCAAGCCATACAGCATCAACAGCTGGCTGGACTTCACCGAGGTTTTCGTCCGCAACTTCACTAGCACCTACAAGCGGCCTCCCAAGCCTCGCCAGCTCTCCCTCTGCGTCCAAGGGCCCAACGAGTCGACCCGCGACTACCTCACGCGATGGGCCGAGCTCCGCAACTCCTGCGAGGGAGTGCATGAGGTCCAGGCCATCGAGTACTTCACTGCCGGGTGCCGAGAGGGCACCCTCCTCAAGCACCGACTCCTCTGCGACGAGCCGGCTACCCTCGATGAGTTGCTGATCACCGCCGACAAGTACGCCACTGCCGACTCCTCCATGAAGACCGAGCTCCGAGTGGACGCCTCGGGGAAGGTAGTCGCTCCGGCTCCCAAGACGCCGGCTGGCGACCCAAACCGGCGCCCCTACCAGAACGACCACAAGCGCAAGGGCCCCATGCTGACTTCCTCCAGTCGGCAGGTGGCCACAGTTGAAGACGAGCAGCCCGAGGAGCGGCCCGCTCCCAAGAAGAAGGGAGGCCGGCCGCCCTGGCAGCCGTCCTTCTCCTACGAACAAGCACTCGATGCCCCTTGCAAGTTCCACAGTGGCGCAAAGCCGTCCAACCATACAATACGGAAATGCCACTGGCTCACCCGCATCACCAAGGGCGAAGGGATAGTGCCGCCTCTGCCTCCCGGCCCGCCGCCTCCAGCTCCCCAGCAGCCGGCGACCCGGCCGGCAGTCGGCGCCATCCAAGACGAGTTCCCCGAAGCGCACGACGCCTACGTCGTCTTCACGAGTCAAGTCGACGACAAGCGCAGCCGACGCCGGCAACACCAAGAAGTAAACGCAGTCGCCTCTAGCACCGCCGAGTTCATGCATTGGTCGGAAAAGCCCATCAGCTGGAGCCAGGCCGACCACCCAGAGGTGATGCCTTCGCCTGGCTCCTATGCTATGGTCTTGGACGTCACCCTTGCGACGGAGAGGCGAGCTGCCAGATTTTCCCTTGTCCTAATAGACGGCGGAAGCAGTATCAACATACTGTACCGCGACACCATGGACAAGTTGAACATCAAAGCAAAGCAGCTCATGCCGAGCCGCACTGTCTTCCATGGTATCGTACCCGGCCTATCTTGCTCTCCAATCGGCAAGATCAAAATGGATGTTCTCCTCGGAGACAAAGATCACTTCCGCCGGGAAGCAATATGGTTCGAGGTGGTGGACCTGGAGAGCCCCTATCATGCGCTACTTGGCCGACCTGCTTTGGCCAAGTTCATGGCTGTGCCCCATTATGCCTATCTGAAGATGAAGATGCCGAGCTCGAAGGGGATCATCACGGTAGCCGGCGACTACCAGAAGTCCATCGAGTGTGCCATGGCCAGCAGCCGGCTGGCCGAGTCCCTCATGGTGGCGGAAGAGAAGAAGATGCTGGAACGGGTTGTGGCCATGGCCGGCAGGCAGCCGACCTTGTCCCCCAACCCCAAGGACTGTGATGCGCAGGGCTCCTTCCAGCCTGCCAAAGAGACGAAGAAGATACCTCTAGACCCGGAGCACCCGGAGAGGTTCGCCGTGATTGGGGCGAACTTGGACAGCAAATAGGAAGGCGAGCTCGCCGACTTCCTCCGTGAGAATCAAGACATCTTTGCATGGTCCCCAAAGGACATGCCGTGCGTCCCGAAGGATTTCGCCGAGCACAAGTTACATGTCCGAGCTGATGCGAAGCCGGTCAGGCAACCCCTCCGCCAACTATCAAAAGAGAAGCGAAGAATCGTGGGAGAAGAGATAGCCTAGCTCCTCGCAGCCGGCTTCATCATGGAAGTGTTCTTTCCAGAATGGCTTGCCAATCCAGTTCTGGTTTTGAAGAAGAATAACAAGTGGCGCATGTGTATAGACTACACAAGCTTGAACAAGGCCTGCCCAAAGGATCCGTTTGCTTTGCCACGGATTGACCAAGTGATAGACTCTACAGCCAGATGCGAGCTGTTATGTTTTTTGGATGCATACTCAGGGTATCATCAGATCAAGTTGGACCCAGCTGACCGCCTGAAGACTGCCTTCATCACACCCTTTGGAGCTTTCTGCTACCTGACAATGACATTCGGCTTGAGAAACGCCGGTGCCACTTTTCAGCGTTGCATGCAGAAATGTCTCTTGAAACAACTCGGCAGAAATGCCCACGTCTACGTAGACGACATTGTGGTGAAGACAGAGAAGCGCGATACCTTGCTGGAAGACCTGAAGGAAACATTCGCCAACTTGCGCCGATTCCAGATCAAGCTCAACCCCGAGAAGTGCGTGTTCGGAGTGCCAGCCGGCCAGCTTCTAGGCTTCCTGGTCTCCGAACGCGGCATTGAGTGCAACCCTGTCAAGATCAAAGCCATCGAGAGGATGGAGATTCCCACCAAGCTGCGAGATGTGCAGAAGTTCACTGGCTGCTTAGCCTCCCTGAACCGTTTTATCAGCTGACTAGGAGAGAAGGCTCTCCCCCTGTACCGACTCATGAAGAAGTCCACTCACTTTGAGTGGAATGATCAAGCCGACCAAGCCTTCCATGAGTTGAAGAAAATGTTGACCACTCCGCCTGTCCTGGCCGCGCCGACTGAGAAGGAGCCCATGCTCCTCTACATCGCCGCGACAAGCCGGGTTGTCAGCACCGTTGTTGTGGTCCAGCGCCCGGAGGAAGGCCGAGCCCAGCTGGTCCAGAGGCCGGTCTACTATCTCAGCGAAGTACTATCTAGCTCGAAGCAAAACTACCCGCACTACCAGAAGATGTGCTATGGGGTGTACTTCGCTGCCAAGAAATTGAAGCCCTACTTCCAAGAGCACCCCATCACGGTCGTGTGCACTGCCCCCGCTCGCCGAGATCATAGGCAGCCGGGATGCATCCGGCCGGGTGGCCAAATGGGCCATTGCCTTGGCGCCCTACACGATCTTCTATCAACCCCACCGCCATCAAGTCGCAAGCATTGGCCGACTTCCTCGTCGACTGGGCCGAGACCCAGTACTTACCACCGGCTCCCGACTCTACCCATTGGCGGATGCACTTTGACGGGTCCAAGATGCGCACCGGCTTGGGAGCTGGCGTCGTCCTCACCTCTCCCAAAGGCGACAAGCTCAAGTACACGCTGCAGATCCACATTGCCGCCTCCAACAACGTGGCCGAGTACGAGGCGCTCGTACATGGGCTCCGGCTAGCCAAAGAGCTCGGCATACGCCGGATCCTATGCTACTGCGACTCAGACTTGGTGGTCCAGCAATCATCAGGCGACTGGGATGCCAAGGACGCAAACATGGCAAACTACCGATTCCTCGTCCAGCAGATGAGCGGATACTTCGAAGGGTGCGAGTTCCTTCACGTGCCAAGGGCCGACAACGACCAAGCAGATGCCCTAGCACGGATCGGCTCCACCCAACAAGCCATACCGACTGGCGTCTCCCTCCAGCGCCTCCTCAAGCCGTCCATCAAGCCGTCTCCAGAGTCGGATTCCATCTTCGTACCGCCTGCGCCAGAAACAGCCGGATCCGGCTCAAGAAATCCCGCAGGCGGCACGGGGACTTCGACGACTGCCCCGGGAACTGACATAGTCGCACCCGGCCCAGGGACCTCAGAGCCCGGCCCGGGGACTGCAGCAGTCGGCCCGGGGACTGCAACGACGCAAGAAGTGGTGGTCGACCCCAACGCAACACCCAACCCACCCACCCGAGTCATGGTGGCTACATTAACAGCAGAAGAAGTCACAGCTCCCTCATGGGCCCTGCCCATCCTCAAGTTCCTAGTCAGCAGAGAGCTGCCGGCTGACGAGATCGCAGCAAGACTAGTCCAACGACGAGCCACAGCATACACAATAATCAACAGGGCGCTGGTGAAGCGCAGCGTTACTGGAGTCTTCCAGCGTTGCGTCGAGCCAGAAAAAGGAGTGGCAATCCTCAAAGACATCCACCAAGGCGAATGTGGCCATCACGCCGCCTCAAGATCCCTCGTGGCCAAGGCTTTCTGCCATGGGTTCTTCTGGCCGACTGCCTTGGAGGATGCTAAAAAAATAGTCAAGACCTGCAGAGGATGTCAAGTCTTCAGTTCCAAACAACACCTGCCGGCTTCTGCCCTCAAGACCATTCCCCTCACCTGGCCTTTCGCCGTCTGGGGACTGGACATGGTGGGCCCTTTCAAGACGCCCGCGGTGGCTTGACACATCTACTCGTTGCTGTGGACAAGTTCACAAAGTGGATCGAAGCAAAGCCGATTAAGAAGCTGAACGGGCCGACTGCCGTGACATTCATCACCGACATCACTACTCGGTACGGCGTGCCGCACAGCATCATCACCGACAACGGCACGAACTTCGCCAAAGGCGCACTGGCACGTTTCTGCGCGACACAGGGCATCCGACTGGACTTAGCATCCGTTGCCCACCCGCAGTCAAACGGCCAAGTCGAGCGAGCAAATGGACTTATCCTCTCCGGCATCAAGCCCCGACTGGTTGTACCACTAGAGCGATCGGCCGGCTGCTGGCTTGAAGAACTGCCGGCTGTCCTCTGGAGTCTGCGCACTACACCCATTAAGTCAACCGGCTTCACTCCATTCTTTCTTGTGTACGGTGCCGAGGCTGTCATCCCAACAGACATCGAGTTCGACTCGCCTCGGATCACCATGTACACGGAGGAGGAAGCCAAAGAAGCAAGAGAAGACGGCGTCGACCTACTGGAAGAAGGCCGGCTGTTAGCCCTCAGCCGGTCCGCCATCTACCAGCAAGGCCTGCGCCGCTACTACAACCGCAAGGTCAAGCCAAGATCCTTCCAAGAGGGCGACCTTGTGCTCCGGCTGATCCAGCGAACAGCCGGCCAGCACAAGCTCTCGGCCCCTTGGGAAGGCCCCTTCGTCGTCAGCAAGGCACTCGGCAACGACTCCTACTACTTGATCGACGCGCAAAAGCCAAGAGCACGCAAGAGAGACGACTCCGGCAAGGAGTCGGAGCGACCATGGAACGCAAACCTCCTAAGACGATTTTACAGCTGAAAAACAGTATGTATCACGCTACCCCTTTTGTATTAAGTTACAAACCAACAGGCCCCCCGAACAGTACTCAGGGACTGCCTTTTATTTATCTATGGATGACGAGTGTCATATCCATGAATGTTTTATTACATTTTGAATTCTTGTCCGGCACCGGGTCCGACTAGTCGGCCCGGGGACTGGCCGCCTTAAGCTATATTATAAGTTCTTCCCAAAGTCAGCAAAGTAGTGCGCCGGCTCCCCAGTCCTCTCTTGTTGAAAGTCGCAGCTCAAAGAACTGACTGTCCGACTAGCAAGAGAGAAGACAGAAAGGACGCCCACACGAAAACGGCTAAGGAACAAGTAACCTATATAGCAAAAAAGACGGCCTCTATATACGCCTGCCGACTGTCACAACAGCCGGCTGGCCGGCTTCCTAAAAAACTTAGCTTAAGTCTGGCAGAGCTAAAAGTACTTCCCCCTCCCCAATCGGCCAGGCACTCCCCGGCTGCAGTTTGTAGAACAACTGTTTGACTAGGGAGACGGCAACCAAGGGAGGGCGGCAAAGGAAAAAAGCAGAAGGACAAAAAGCAAAAGTACAAGGAAAAGCCGATTGCATAACTTATATACATAAAGCCGCCTAAAGGCTGGCAACAGAATTAAGTTTGAATACACCCAGTGGGTGGAATTGCGCAGAATTAACCGCACAATTTTCAAAGTAACAAGACAGGAAAACAAAGAAAGAAGACTAAGGCATGACTTGGAGGCCGAGCTGGTCGGTGAAGGCAGCTCGCCGGCTGAGGGAGTGGCCGCCTAGCTGGTCCCGGCTTGACCGCCTCCCGCGGCAGGAGACGCACTCGCACGCGACGTAGTGCTGGAGGCGCGGTCAGGCTGGCCGGCTTCTCCACCAGCCGGCTCGGCGCCTTCACCCTCCTCCTCCTCCTCCTCACCCTCGTCGCTGGAGTCGATCTCCTCCGCCGAGTCCTCGCCGTATGCCGGGTCCAGCCCGAACCAATCTTCCGACTGGGCGACTCCATTGTCGTCCACCTCGGGGGCGAAGACGTTGGTGTCGGTGTAGTCGGCGATCGCCGAAGCTCGCCGAATGATGGCCGGCCGCGCCGGCTCGAGCTCCGTGTCGGCTTGCTGCCGCCAGGTCGCCAGCTGGTCCAAGTTCAGGCCAGGATACCAGGCCTTGACGAACTCCAGCGCCCGCCTGGCGCCGGAGTGAGCCGCTGACGCCTTCCAAGCCTCGAAGCGGCCGACGGCCACCTCCAGCCAGTCGGCGGTCCGGCTGGGAGTGCGCGGGACCACTTGGCCGGGCCAGAGGGCGGCCAAGACCTGCGACCCGGCACGCTGAAGCCGGCGGAGCAGCCTGTGAGCCGGCTGGATACGAGCCTGGATCGCCAGGAGCTGCTCCTCCAGCGAGCGGCCGGCGGTCGGCGAGATCTCGAAGCCGGCTTGCCTCTTCGCCTGGCGACGAGCTTCGATGGCCTGGTTGGCAGCAGTTGAGTAGCCAGGGAAGTACTCCGCGCGAAGAAGAAAAGAAAAGAAGAACCCCAAATCAGAAAAACAAGGCGAAGTAGCAGATGGCAAGAGAGGATGAAGGGGAGGACGACTTACCGTCAACCAGATCCTCAATCTGGCCATAGCCGGAGACCAGAGTCCGCCTGGGCTCTGCCCAGCCGGCCGCCTCCATCTCGAACTCGGCCTGGAGGGTGGCTTCGCGATCCTGCGCAGCCTTCAGCGCAGCCTTGTGGCCTTCCTCCTGGTCGGCCAGCTTCTTGACCAGGCGGTCGCGCTCCTGCACCAAGGCGGCGAGCTCCGCGTCCCTGGCACGATGAGCAGTCTGGGACTCCCCCAGCTGTGCCCTCAGACTGGCGTTGGCCGCTGCAGAGATAGAAGAACAAGAAGAACGATGAGAAATCATCAAGGAAGATCCGAGCCGACTGCTCAGCAGTCGGCCCGAATCTCGGGGACTACACCCGGTGGGTGCGTTGACGCGCCCCCACATGAGATAAAGATCAAGTTACATACCTCGGCTTTCAGTGAGATCGGCGGTCTTCTGCGTCAGCTCCCGAGCCTGGGAGTTGAAGGCGGCCGCTCGGAGGTTGTGATAGTCCTGCAAGATGGACAGAAGATCGACGTGAGAACGAAAGCAACGATGAGAAATCATCAAGGAAGATCCGAGCCGACTGCTCAGCAGTCGGCCCGAATCTCGGGGACTACACCCAGTGGGTGCGCTGACGCGCCCCCACGAGAGAAATCAAGAAGAAGATGAGAATACTAACCCGGATGGCTGCCCGCGTGGCGAGGAATTCGTCGGTGAACTGCCTCAGCGCCGCGGCTTGGCCCTGGAGCCGGGTCCGGACGTCTTGCGCAGCGATGTTCACCATGGCTGTCCCTCCGCCTGGCGTCCACCCTGAGGTAGCGCTGGCCGCCTCCGCGTCTCGGGCCGACGAGCTGGAGCCCACGGCCGGCCGTGGCTCCGACGCCGCTTTCTGCGGCTCCGACGCGGCCTTCCCTGCGCGCCGGCTTGGCGGAACCCGGACCGCCACCGCAGCTCCCGCGGCCGGCTCGCCTTCCGCCGACTGTGCGGGCGCAGGCTCAGTCTGGCCGCCTTGGGCCGCCCCAGTCGAAGGAGTCGGCCCCGGCGCCTCCCTCGCCGCCGCGCTCTTCCTTCGCACGCTCCTCCGCCGCCGTGCCAGCCTCCGCTATGCCTCCCCACGTAGAGCAGCTCGGCGGGGATTGGGATGGCTCCATCGTCCACAACGACCACATCGACTTCCTCCGCGACACCCGGCGTCTGCCCAGCGCGGACAAAGTGGAGGTCCGCCTCGCGCCGGAGAAGGAGGTCAGGCCGGCGCCGCAGGAGGGCGAGTGCTACTCGCATACCCGCTCCCGGTCCTATCAGCAGCAGTCTTACCCTCACACAAAGCCCTTGTGGCATCTGTCGACTCACACCCCCCCGTGAGAACACCACGACAGTTGGCGCCCACCGTGGTGTGGTACTACTATGCTACCACGCTGCTACTGGTTTCGCAGTCCGGGCGGGACCATTCTCGCCATCACCACCGCGGCGTCGCGCCGTCCCTCCGACAGGGGTCGAGGGCTCGATATCGACGCACCCCCGAAATGGCCGCGAGGGGCGGCACGTCCTCGCCGTCGGCCTCGCCTTCGCCGTCACCGCCGCGGCGTCGCGCCGTTTCTCCGGTAGCGCTCGGGGGCTCGACTCCGACCCACCCCCGGAGCGGCCGCGCGGGACGGCGCGTCCTCGCCGTCGGCCTCACCTTCGACACCGCCACCGCGGCGCCGACTGCGTCGCCGCCATCCCGGCCTCCCATTGCGCCCCGCGCCTCGTCTCGCTCCGGCGTGTGCGTCGGCACGTCCCCGCGCCAGATGACGCCCCAGCCGTGCGCCCGTGCACGTCCCTGTGTCTGCGCATTGGCTCCGCGTCCCGCGCCGTCCGGCTTGCCGCTGCCGTTTCCTACGCGCCGGCTCCGTGGTTCGGCCCCGCTCTCAGCAGTGCCCTGGGGCTCCGCGCCCCCGCCACCTACACCACGCCCAGCCCGGCCCGCCGGGTGCTCTGCTCGCTGGCCGGCTCCCCGCCGCACGGCCCCCATCCACGACTACCTCCACTGAGCCCGCGTGCTCCGCCAGCTTCCCCAGCACGTCTGCCGACTCGTCGCGCCCGACCGCCTCCTCGCACGCTTGCCGACCCGCCGGCTCCTGGCGCTCCAGCTACGCCTCCTCGCGCCCGCAACTACACCGCGGCCGTCCGCCTCCGCCCTCCCGCCATGGCGGCACGGCCCCGTCGCCGACTCCCCGATGCTGGCCCACCTTGCGCCGGTTCCGCCCCGTGCCGACTTCCCCGCGCGCCGCCTCGAGCGAGAGGCCGTCGGCTTCGCCTGCCCACC
>NC_057805.1:457016730-457019949 GCF_018294505.1 Triticum aestivum | reverse complement strand
CTCTTCCCCGCATCCGGCCGGCTCCCCTCTTCCCCGCATCCGGCCGGCTGCTCAGCCGGCTCGAGCGCGGTGGCCGGCTGCGCTCCTCCTCCATTGTCGTGCCGTCTGCCCACGCGGGGACAAGAAATAGAGAAAGGGAGGAGGAGTCCGACTGAAAAGTCAAGGTCCGAGTGCAAAAAAAAAAGAAGAAGAGAGAAGGAAAGAAAGAGGTCGGCTGGGACAAAGAAAAGGAAAAACTCCGTCTATCCGTCCGCCTGCTTCGTCACTCGGACGGCCGAACGCGACCTGGCCTGCCTGTCCGCCTCGACGCCTGGCCGGTCGAACCTCGGCCTGAATCTCGGGGGCTACACCCAGCGGGTGCGCTGACGCACCCCGCGAGGAGAGAAGACAAAGTAGTCGTCGGGAGATCCGGCCCGACTGCTCAGCAGTCGGCCCGAATCTCGGGGGCTACACCCAGCGGGTGCGCTGACGCGCCCCCGTGAGGAGAGAAGACAAAGTAGTCGCCGGGAGATCCCGCCCGACTGCTCAGCAGTCGGCCCGAATCTCAGGGGCTACACCCAGCGGGTGCGCTGACGCGCCCCCGCGAGGAGAGAAGACAAAGTAGCTACCGGAAGACCCGGCCCGACTGCTCAGCAGTCGGCCCGAATCTCGGGGGCTACACCCAGTGGGTGCGCTGGCGCGCCCCCACTGAAGATTGCAGACAAGAGAAGAATTTTATCCAGTTGCCAGCAGCCGGCAGAAGAAGAAAAAGGGTGCTGTAAGACGCCTCGCCGCCTGACCGGCCGGGACCCTCCTTCGAGCGACCAGGGGCTCGAAGGCTACACCCAGCGGGTGCGCCGGCTCTCTTCGGCAAACTCCGCCTCGGCTACACGAAAACCAATGTGAGCTCCTCACCCGCAGATTTTTTCACCGCGAGAGCACGGATAACCCCGAGCGATGCTCGGGGGCTATCTCCGCATTTCATTACAGTTGCATCACTGTTCGCCCCGGGGCCAGCCAGAGTTGGCCCGGGGGCTGGCCGCTTGGCCCGAGACGTTAGTTCCCGCAGACGGATTAGTAGCGTGCGCGGTATGAAAAGCCCACTCTTAGTCACAGACCGCAGAGCGGCTGTCCGACTGGCAAGTGTGAACGATGAAGGCCACCCACGCGAAAAACGTCCGGGAAGAAAAACGCTTCGGGCGACCCGACCGTTTTCTTTATGAGTATCTACTCGGTTAAATTCGCTCCCAGAGTCTGAGTATTGTACACTCCACTCCGCTGCCCACTCTCAGCCACAGACCGCAGAGCGGCTGTCCGGCAAGCGAGAGCACAAGCCAAAGAGCTTAGGGAACATGAAAAAGATTGAAGGGGGCTCGGACGAAACCGAGTCGGCACCCTCCGCATAAGACTTACAGCGCTAAAAAGCAATCATTTGATATATCTGCATGGACTAACTTTGTCTTTTGCATGATCATTTCCATGAACACTCGCGAAAAAACCTTCGCCTGACATTGCCAAGTTGCCCGGAGGCTTGGGGGCTACTGTCGGAGTAATTGGACACGGGTATCCCGAAGACGGCAAGACAATATTTCAAGACATCGGGGCTAGCAAAGGCCCTCAGTCCGACTGCCCGGCCGCTCCTGCCGGCTCCCCGTCCGACTGCTCCCCCCGGCCGGCTGCCAGCTGACCGACGAGACGGCCATACCGCGGACAAGACAACCGTACCGCGACACCATCATGTATAGTGTCACTTGTCCCCTGGCACTATTCATGAAGTGACCTAGGGGACAAGCATGACATGCACCATGCCTTGCTCCCATACCTCCATATAGCTTAGATACAAAGCTACCCTCTCCTATAAAAGCAGACACACATCCATCCATCCATGGATGGACTCACGGACACAACAAGCAAGCTAGCTAGCAAGACAGGTAGCTAGCCATCCATCCATCCATTCCCACGGGCATGCATGCCCAAGCACCACAAACGGCCATGCTCATGGCCGGCCACTAAAGCATGCCTGGTGCATGCATATACGGAGCCAGATGCCCGTGGCACAGCCCCAAGATACAGCTCTAGGAGCACTTTGTACTGCCCGATGTACACCCCAGATATATATGCTCAGACATGCAGGAGTAGGGGTATTATCTCTCCGGAGAGCCCCGAACCTGGGTAAACTAGCGGGTGCTACTCGCATACCCGCTCCCGGTCCTATCAGCAGCAGTCTTACCCTCACACAAAGCCCTTGTGGCATCTGTCGACTCACACCCCCCCGTGAGAACACCATGACAGTTGGCGCCCACCGTGGTGTGGTACTACTACTATGCTACCACGCTGCTGCTGGTTTCGCAGTCCGAGCGGGACCATTCTCGCCATCACCGCCGCGGCGTCGCGCCGTCCCTCCGACAGCGGTCGAGGGCTCGATATCGACGCACCCCCGAAATGGCCGCGAGGGGCGGCACGACCTCGCCGTCGGCCTCGCCTTCGCCGTCACCGCCGCGGCGACGCGCCGTTTCTCCGGTAGCGCTCGGGGGCTCGACTCCGACCCACCCCCGGAGCGGCCGCGCGGGACGGCTCGTCCTCGCCGTCGGCCTCACCTTCGACACCGCCACCGCGGCGCCGACTGCGTCGCCGCCATCCCGGCCTCCCATGGGCCCCGCGCCTCGTCTCGCTCTGGCGTGTGCGTCGGCACCTCCCCGCGCCAGATGACGCCCCAGCCGTGCGCCCGCGCACGTCCCCGTGTCTGCGCATTGGCTCCGCGTCCCGCGCCGTCCGGCTTGCCGCTGCCGTTTCCTACGCGCCGGCTCCGTGGTTCGGCCCCGCTCTCTGCAGTGCCCTGGGGCTCCGCGCCCCCGCCACCTACACCATGCCCAGCCCGGCCTGCCGGGTGCTCTGCTCGCTGGCCGGCTCCCCGCCGCACGGCCCCCATCCGCGACTACCTCCACTGAGCCCGTGTGCTCCGCCAGCTTCCCCAGCACGTCTGCCGACTCGTCGCGCCCGACCGTCTCCTCGCACGCGTGCTCCTGGCGCTCCAGCTACGCCTCCTCGCGCCCGCAACTACACCGCGGCCGTCCGCCTCCGCCCTCCCGCCATGGCGGCACGGCCCCGTCGCCGACTCCCGGATGCTGGCCCACCTTGCGCCGGTTCCGCCCCGTGCCGACTTCCCCGCGCGCCGCCTCGAGCGAGAGGCCGTCGGCTTCGCCTGCCCGCCCACCGACCCGGCCGACTCCGGCCCCGGCG
>NC_057805.1:457003688-457016070 GCF_018294505.1 Triticum aestivum | reverse complement strand
CTCCTCTGCTCCGCGCCGGCTCGCGGCTCCGCCTACACCCATGCCCATCGCCTGCCCGACCTCCTGCTCCAAGGTCGGCTCCCCTCTTCCCCGCATCCGGCCAACTGCTCAGCCGGCTCGAGCGCGGTGGCCGGCTGCGCTCCTCCTCCATTGCCGTGCCGGCTGCCCACGCGGGGACAAGAAATAGAGAAAGGGAGGAGGAGTCCGACTGAAAAGTCAAGGGCCGAGTGCAAAAAAAGAAGAAGAAGAAGAAGAGAGAAGGAAAGAAAGAGGTCGGCTGGGACAAAGAAAAGGAAAAACTCCGTCTATCCCTCCGCCTGCTTCGTCACTCGGACGGCCGGACGCGACCTGGCCTGCCTGTCTGCCTCGACGCCTGGCCGGTCGAACCTCGGCCCGAATCTCGGGGGCTACACCTAGCGGGTGCGCTGACGCGCCCCGCGAGGAGAGAAGACAAAGTAGTCGCCGGGAGATCCGGCCCGACTGCTCAGCAGTCGGCCCGAATCTCGGGGGCTACACCCAGCGGGTGCGCTGACGTGCCCCCGCGAGGAGAGAAGACAAAGTAGTCGCCGGGAGATCCGGCCCGACTGCTCAGCAGTCGGCCCGAATCTCGGGGGCTACACCCAGCGGGTGCGCTGACGCGCCTCCGCGAGGAGAGAAGACAAAGTAGCTGCCGGAAGATCCGGCCCGACTGCTCAGCAGTCGGGCCGAATCTCGGGGGCTACACCCAGTGGGTGCGCTGGCGCGCCCCCACGGAAGATTGCAGACAAGAGAAGAATTTTATCCGGTTGCCAGCAGCCGGCAGAAGAAGAAAAAGGGTGCTGTAAGACGCCTCGCTGCCTGACCGGCCGGGACCCTCCTTCGAGCGACCAGGGGCTCGAAGGCTACACCCAGCGGGTGCGCCGGCTCTCTTCGGCAAACTCCGCCTCGGCTACACGAAAACCAATGTGAGCTCCTCATCCGCAGATTTTTTCACCGTGAGAGCACGGATAACCCCGAGCGATGCTCGGGGGCTATCTCCGCATTTCATTACAGTTGCATCACTGTTCGCCCCGGGGCCAGCCAGAGTTGGCCCGGGGGCTGGCCGCTTGGCCTGAGACGTTAGTTCCCGCAGACGGATTAGTAGCGTGCGTGGTATGAAAAGCCCACTCTTAGTCACAGACCGCAGAGCGGCTGTCCGACTGGCAAGAGTGAACGCTAAAGGCCACCCACGCGAAAAACGTCCGGGAAGAAAAACGCTTCGGGCGACCCGACCATTTTCTTTATGAGTATCTACTCTGTTAAATTCGCTCCCAGAGTCTGAGTATTGTACACTCCACTCCGCGGCCCACTCTCAGCCACAGACCGCAGAGCGGCTGTCCGGCAAGCGAGAGCACAAGCCAAAGAGCGGAGGGAACATGAAAAAGATTGAAGGGGGCTCGGACGAAACCGAGTCGGCACCCTCCGCATAAGACTTGCGGCGCTAAAAAGCAATCATTTGATATATCTGCATGGACTAACTTTGTCTTTTGCATGATCATTTCCATGAACACTCGCGAAAAAACCTTCGCCTGACTTTGCCAAGTTGCCCGGAGGCTTGGGGGCTACTGTCGGAGTAATTGGACACGGGTATCCCGAAGACGGCAAGACAATATTTCAAGACATCGGGGCTAGCAAAGCCCCTCAGTCCGACTGCCCGGCCGCTCCTGCCGGCTCCCCGTCCGACTGCTCCCCCCGGCCGGCTGCCAGCTGACCGACGAGACGGCCATACCGCGGACAAGACAACCGTACCGCGACACCATCATGTATAGTGTCACTTGTCCCCTGGCACTATTCATGAAGTGACCTAAGGTACAAGCATGACATGCACCATGCCTTGCTCCCATACCTCCATATAGCTTAGATACAAAGCTACCCTCTCCTATAAAAGGAGACACACATCCATCCATCCATGGATGGACTCACGAACACAACAAGCAAGCTAGCTAGCAAGACAGCTAGCTAGCCATCCATCCATCCATTCCCACGGGCATGCATGCCCAAGCACCACATACGGCCATGCTCATGGCCGGCCACTAAAGCATGCCTGGTGCATGCATATACGAAGCCAGATGCCCATGGCACAGCCCCCAGATACAGCTCTAGGAGCACTTTGTACTGCCCGATGTACACCCCAGATATATATGCTCAGACATGCAGGAGTAGGGGTATTATCTCTCCGGAGAGACCCGAACCTGGGTAAACTAGCGGGTGCTACTCGCATACCCGCTCCCGGTCCTATCAGCAGCAGTCTTACCCTCACACAAAGCCCTTGTGGCATCTGTCGACTCACACCCCCCCGTGAGAACACCACGACAACATTTTCAGGGTTACCAAGTAGAGCACATCGATCGCAGGAAGAACGAGGCGGCTGATGCATTAAGCCGGCTGGGCTCTCAGCGAAAGCCGGTGCCGCCTAATACTTTCTTGGACATTCTGCATAATCCTTCTGTTAAGTTACCTACAGAAGAAGACTTGGCTGTTCCTGACCCGGAAGCGCAGTTGGTGGCGGCTCTCCACATTATCCCAGATTGGACAGTACCATACTTGGCTTACATGACCCGGGGGGAATCGCCTGAAGATGATACTTTGGCCAGACAAATAACCCGGCGGTCTAAGTCAATGATAATTATCAATGGCGAGCTGCATCGTCGCAGTGTCACTGGAACTTTCCAACGTTGTGTTTCCCCTGAGGAAGGTCAAGAAATTTTACATGAGATCCACGAGGGGGATTGTGGCCATCATGCCGGCTCAAAATCCCTTGTGGCCAAGGCTTTTCGTCATGGTTTTTCTTGGCTGACGGCTCATGCTGATGCAGAGGACTTGGTCAGTAAATGTGACGGTTGTCAGAGGTTCTCGCGACGGGCTCATGTGCCGGCTCAAGAGTTGAGGATGATTCCAATCACTTGGCCATTTGCGGTCTGGGGGCTTGATATGGTTGGGCCTTTTAAAAGGTCCAAGGATAAGAAGACCCACCTCTTGGTGGCGGTCGACAAGTTCACAGAGTGGGTTGAAGCAGAGCCAGTTAGTAAGTGTAACGCAGCCACAACGGTTCAGTTCATGAAAAGGGTGATATTTCGCTTTGGTTTTCCGCACAGCATTATAACTGACAATGGTACCAATCTGTCTAAAGGCGCCATGGAGGAGTTTTGTCAACGAGAGCATATTCGGCTTGATGTTTCATCAGTGGCTCACCCGCAATCCAATGGTCAAGCTGAGAGAGCCAATCAGGAAATCTTGAAGGGCATCAAGCCCCGGCTTTTGGTCCCTTTGCAACGGACGCCGGGTTGTTGGGTGGAGGAGCTACCCTCCGTGTTATGGAGCATCAATACTACTCCTAACAGGTCTATGGGTTACACGCCTTTCTTCATGGTTTATGGAGCGGAGGCGGTCCTCCCTAGCGACATCCGTCATGATTTGCCTCGAGTGGCGGCTTATGTTGAGATGGATAATGAGCAGGCGCATCAGGATGCTCTTGACTTGTTGGACGAACAGCGTGATGTGGCAGCAGCTCACTCGGCGATTTACCAACAAGACCTGCGCCGCTAGCACAGCCGCCGGGTTAAGTCCAGGGTCTTCCAGGAAGGTGATCTGGTGCTCCGGCTTATCCAAGATCAAACAGATGCACACAAGTTGTCCTAGCCTTGGGAAGGGCCCTTTGTGGTCAGCAAGAACTTGCACAACGGGTCATACTACCTTATCGATGCTCGGGAGCACAAAGATTCACGTAAGTCAAAGGAAGAGACCCGTCGGCCGTGGAACATAGCTCAGCTTCAGCCTGATTACACTTGAGCCACCGGCTCTCATAATGTACATATTTCTATAGCCATGTATATATTATGATAAATAATAAAGCAGGACCTCTGTCCTTTCTCCTCCAAAGGTAAATGTGTTATTGTTATTTCCATTACAACATTACATGGTCACTTGGAGGTTGATCCGGCTTATGATCGTATTCGAATCTAGCCGTTAAACAATATGATCACTTGGGGGCTTCCTGTTCAAACATAGGTCGTATTCGAACCAAAGAGAACATAGCTGTCGATACCCATTTGATTGGCAAATTGCCGAGCTCATTGGGGAGTTTTTCTTGATCATATTTGAATCATAGCTCAACCCCCTTTGGGAACCGACGTGGATCGTATTCGAATCAGCGTCGTTAAACAACTCTCAAGGTCATTTGGGGGCTTCCTGTTCAAACATAGGTCGTATTCGAACCTAAGAGAACATATCTGTCGGTACCCTCTTGATCGGCAATGCCAAAGCCACTGGGGGCTATATGATCGCATTCGAATCTTAGCTTAACCCCTTTGGGATGGTTCTCTGGTCGTATTCGAATCAGAAGCCCCTAAATTTTTGATCTTTTGGTTTGCAACAAGTTCTTTTGATCATATCAAAAGTATGCACGGCTGGTTCTTACTCCACCGGCTTAACTTTGATTAATAATGTTGAGAGCACACAATAAACATTATGGGTGCTGGTGAACCGGAGTTGAGTTCTCAACCTCATTATTTGGGTTACATAAACCGGAAGTGTACTTGAAGGCTTACAGGTATGCTATTATGGTTATCTCGAAGACATAATTGAGAGCCGGTCTTTTATGACCTTGATTCATATTCCGGGTTATATGTAAAATATATGACTCTCCATGCGGTAAGCCACCTAGAGACTTGTGATTTGTTTTCCTATGCAGGACAATTAAAGACAGATCTTTAAGCTTAAGGAAAGTAAATGATCAAACATAACCCGGAGGAATATAAAAGAGTAGCTTCAACGGAATTAAGCACTGCACACGTGCACGATGGCACGACAAAATTAAGTGTTTGTTCTACTCTATTACAGGACTCCCCGAGTCCAAAAGGTCAGGCATTGTTTTTAAGGTGTAACCATGAGCCGCCTAAGAAATCAAGGTGCTTGTTGGGTTGAAGCTCTCGGCTCATCCCTCTCCGCTCCTCCGGATGTTTCCATGACCTGGAAGGTTGATGATTTCCAATCAATGCCACTCAAGGCTTCAAATTGAGCCTCATCGTCAATTAACCCGGCCGGGTCAACTTCTGGGGCGAAGGTATGCTTACGAGTCGGAGGGATCAGGCTGACTGCTTCATAGCGTGGAGTTGGGATCCTCTGATTTTCCGCGTCATAGCCCGGTTGATACTTGGTAAGGTCTGTATCATTCCCAATCAAGGTGGCCACCGGGCGTACGCTCTTCACACAGGCGGCGAAGTCTTTCTGGTCAAAGGGGGTGCCGTCTTCCTTCAGGCTGGGGTATCCAAGAGCGATGTCGGCCGGGTCTAGCTCCGGTAGAAACGCCTTGGCCCGGCTCAGAGCAGCTATAGCTCCGGCTCTCGCAGAAGCCCGTCTCAGTTCTTGGAAGCGCTGAGGAAGTACAGCAAGCCGCCTGAGTACATCTGCCAGGTGAGTGGGAACTTCATTGGACAGAGCCACAACGGCTAAAGCACGTTGTGACCCGGTGTAAAGTTGCTCCACCAAAGTGTAAACCGCCTTCAACTTGGTCAGCACGCTCTGGTTGAGGTTGGAACTCCTGGGACCTGCATTACAAAGTCAAGTGAGATGTTGGCAATTGAGATGTTTCTGGGAACTAAATGATGTAAACTGATTAGAAATTTACCAAAGATTGCGGAGACCATCTGAGAGACATGGCGTTTTAAGACGGACAGCTCGGCGGTTCTCTCATTAAGAGTGGCCTCCGCTTGTTCGGCCCAGCTGAGCAAGGCAGTCTTCTCATCGGCCCAGGCTTTTCTTTCTGTTTCAAATTATTTTCTTCAGTTTTTCTTGTGCAAAGACACTGAACTCAAATTTGGCATTGGCCTTCTGGGTCTGATTTTCCTGAGTCTTCAGGCGGTTCTTCAGATCAGAGATTTCCGATTCAAATTTCTTGCAGGCAGCCTATACAAATTCCGGGTTACAGTTTGAGTGATTATCATGCAACATTAAAGTCCCAAGCACTTTGCAAGCAAAGACACTTGGCACTTGGGGGCTAATGTGTCAAGTTGCTCAACTACTTGGTTAAAGTAAGGAAAGAATCAGGTGAACTATGCGGTTTAAGCCGGCCTTTGAGTGGTACCAGGTAAAGCCGGTTTTCTTGCAGTAGTTATTAAGCCGGCATTAAGTCTACAACATATTTTATAATAAGTCATAGACTTGGGGGCTGACATGGTAAGGATAAATATGGAATACACAAGAGAGTTATACCTCAGATTTTTGCTGGATTTGCTTCACCATGTCAATTTCCAGGTCCCGGCTGTTGTGCACTTGATTAACATAGCCGGAGACAATATCTCCAATGCTCAAGTTAGCATAGTCAGTGATATCCAGCCTGGTCCTGCGGGGCTCCAGCAGTTCTTCCTTGGCAGAGCATCTAGCCAGCACAGTGGGTCTTCCCGGCTTGACAAACTCTGTCCGGGTGATTACAACGTCCGGGTCATCAGACGGTTGAGCTGGGCAGGGGATCTCCGGGTTATCAGAACCCTCCATGGCTTGTTCTTCAGTTGGAGCGGTGGTTTCAGGAGCTGAGGCAGACGGCGGCTCATGAGCAGAAGCCTCCGGTTCAGTCAAGACCGGCTCTTCGACCGGTTTACTTTTCTTTGCCCTCTTGCTGGGCTTTGCTTGTGCACTGCAAGTCAAAAGGTTAGTGCATAAACATGAGTAAGATAAGCACAAAATAAGCTGATCATCATTACCCGGGTGCGGTCTTGAAAGCCGGCAAGTTAGATTGCATGGAGTCACCGGAGGAAGGTGAAGTTTCCTGATAGTTTGAATCAGAAGAATTGAGTGGTTGACGAGTGACGCCCGCCAAAGGATGAAAAGGATATAAGTTGGAGATAACCTCGGTC
The DNA here is from genome assembly GCF_018294505.1 of Triticum aestivum. Taxonomy (NCBI): domain Eukaryota; kingdom Viridiplantae; phylum Streptophyta; class Magnoliopsida; order Poales; family Poaceae; genus Triticum; species Triticum aestivum. Next base: position 457,009,201 of record NC_057805.1, on the reverse strand, counting down.
CGACGCTTCCTTGATGCTTCAGGTAAGCCGGAGGAGAGGTCTGCATCCGTGTTGGTCCGGGTTTGCCTTCGGCTCTCGTGAATCTGTCGCTTCAAAAGAAATTGAGGATCTTGATAAGCTAAAGGATGTGAAAATCTTACTTTCCGGGTTACTCTTCGGACTTTCAGCCTTGGCAAGGGCTCCGAGTCGGAGGAAAGTATAGTTACCTCTTCATTCACCAGGTTACTCGCTCCGGTATCCTCCTGCTGATAATCAGTGTCAATAAGGTGGTTAAAAACAAACAAAAAACAAAGGAAGATTTTAAAGAATCAAGGGCTACCTCTGACTCGGAGGTGTCATCCAGTTGAAGCAGGTCTGAGGCGCTAGGCTTACTCCCCTTCTTGCGGGGAGCGGCTCTCCTGGCGGCTTTTTTAACCTTCCTGGCTTTTTTAGCAGCCTCATGGTCATACCTGACCTTCCAGAACTTATCATTAGCCTGAAAAATACAACAAAGGTTTCTTGAAGTTAAGATGAAATTTGTTAGAATGGAAAGTAAGGTGTTCAGATCAGTAGCTTACCGCCGGAGCCGGGTTAGCTTTGCAGAAGGGACTTAAGCCTGTCCTCCCGCAATCTGCTAAGCTCTCGTTCAGAAGGGACTTGGTCATGTCATCAATGACGTCCTTAGGTAATTCGTTGGGGCTGTGCCGAAGAGGATCATCCTTCCGGCCCGTGTAACCGCACATTAAGCCGGGGCGGCGGCTTAGAGGAATCACCCGCCAAGGAATCCAGACCCGGACCAGATCAACGCCGTTAAGGCCGTTTCCCAGAAGAGTTTTGATTTTGTTGATGGTGGGGATAAGTGGTTGACGCTCAGCTTGAGATAATTTGTCTGGCAGGGGGTGATTTGACTCCACACGCAGGGCGCGAAAGCCGGGCAGAGGGTTCTCATCAGCCGGAGAAGTATCCTGGCAGTAGAACCATGTCTGGTTCCAGTCCTTTGGGTGGCTTGGCAGCTCAGCATAAGGAAAGAGAGAATCTCTCCGTCGTTGAATTGAGATTCCGCCAAGTTCCAAGCTAGGCCCGTTGGCACACTCGTTCTGGCGGTTCAGATAAAACAGCTCCCTAAAGAGCTGTAGGCTGGGCTCTTCTCCAAGGTACACCTCACAGAACACTTGGAAGTTACAAATGTTCAACACGAAATTGGGTCCAATGTCTTGAGGTCGCAGATCGAAAAAGTGCAGAACATCTCTGAAGAATTTTGAGCCGGTAGGTGCAAAACCCCGGCTCATGTGATCCGCAAATATAACAACCTCTCCGTCTCTTGGTTGAGGTCTTTCTTCGGACGGGTCAGGGGCACGATAGGACATGACCTCCTTCTTAGGCAGGTAACCCGTGTACACGAAGTCATCTAAGGTATTATCAGTAACGTTGGATCTCACCCAGTTGCACGTAATGGGCGCCTCGGGAGCATTGGGTGGCATTGTGAAAGACGGAAGCCTATGACAAAAGAAAATTTCCGGTTCAAATTTAAGCTGGAGGAAGATTTCAGTTCAGTATTCAAGATGGCGGCTTATGAAGGGGCCTAATGATATATGGCTAATTGTGTCGGGTTATCTAAGCCGCTGTGGATATCATAAGTAATTCAAGTTGTTTAAATTCTATTATGAATGAGCCGGAAATTTCACAAACCATGCCCTCTTTTAAGCCGGCGATATGAGCCGCCATGGCTAACAGATGCAGTTTTTTGTCTAAGTGTTGCACAAACAAGTTTCACAGATTGCAGGGATTATTTTGGATCAAACGATCGTCTAGAAAGGAAAATTTTCTAGACCTAAAAACTGATACAGAGAAGTTCATAAGCTCTAAATGAGGTCCTTTTGCGGACAAAAGGGATCTACTAGCATAAAAATGGGTGAGAAACTACTACCGCAGGGAGTCTGTACCGCTTTGGATCAAAAGGAACCTCGGTGGCGGAACTGTGAAGAAATCGCGATGAACTACGAAGAACACAGAGAACTTGCGAGCCCTAATGCGGATCTAAGGTACGGGACGGCGAGGACTTACTGGTGCTGATGAGCAGCGGAGGCGCGCCGCAGGTTTCTGGTCAAGACAGGTTGATGCAGCAGCCTTGGTCGGTGAAGATGAGGTGCGCGGCGGCGGCGGCGGAGCTCGGGCTCTGGGGCATCAGAGGAGGAAGACGATGGATCAAGAAGAGTGACGAAGACCTATGGGCCGGGCCTATTTATAAGGGCCGGCTGGTAAATGGGCGCGGGAAAAGAGGAGGCGGAAGACATGATTATCTTGCCGCAGAAACGCCTCGATTTTTGGGATGGTCATTAAAGATAAGATCCGTTGGGATATGACAGAATAAAAAAATGAATTTAATGGAAGATGATGTCATGGCGGGTTACCAAGAATCCAGAAGATGAGGTCATGGCGGGTTATAACTTTTGCACAAGCAGAAGCCGGAAGATTTTGAAGATTGACGTGAACCGGTTCAAATCAATCTGGGGCCTAATGTTGAGGATATAACCATTAGAGTCACCCGCCCAGGAGGGGCCGGGTTACGTTATACTGATCATCACGCGAAGCCCAGTACCAAGTTTGCGGAAGGCGGGTCAGTAATGGGCTTAAGACCCGGAGGCGGCTTAAGGCCCGTAGTGATGAACCGCCGTTATGGCAAGACTTGTAGTGTAAGGCAAGAATAGCTAAGAGTCTGAGCCGGACACTGTTATAAGCCGGCCGGAACTCTGAGAGCCGCCGGGGCGTCAACCTCTCTATATAAAGGGACGACCCGGCGGCGGTTCAGGGGGAGAGACAATAGATCGATAGCCAGGCATAGCGATTAAGCTCCCTGGTCATCGAAACCTTAAGTAATACCACCTCAACTGGACGTAGGCTTTTACCTTCACCGTAAGGGGCCGAACCAGTATAATCCTCGCGTCCCTTGTCCCGTTTAACCCCTTTAAGCTTCCTAGCTGCGATGGCTCCACGACTAAGTCCTTGCACGAGGACATCTGCCGTGACAATTCCACGACAGACCACGTTCCTCGTTGAACTCCCACTTGAGCTCGGTTGCATCATCTGCACTGGTATCGTCGGCACCTGCAACTGTTTTGGTAGAATCTGTGAGTCATGAGGACTCAGCAATCTCACACCCGCGAGATCAAGACTATTTAAGCTTATAGGAAAGGATGTTGTAAAGAGGTGGAGCTGCAGCAGGCACTAAGCATATATGGTGGCTAACATACACAAAAGAGAGCGAGAAGAGAAGCAACGCAACGGTCGCGAAGCTAGAAATGATCAAGAAGTGATCCTGAAACTACTTACGTTCATGCATAACACAAACCATGTTCACTTCCCGGACTCCGCCGAAAAGAGACCATCACGGCTGCACACACGGTTGATGTATTTTAAATTAAGTCAAGTGACAAGTTCTCTACAACCGGACATTAACAAATTCCCATCTGCCTCATAACCGCGGGCACGGCTTTCGAAAGATAATACCCTACAGGGGTGTCCCAACTTAGCCCATTATAAGCTCTCATGGTCAATGAAGGATAAACCTTCTCCCAGGAAGACCCGATCAGTCTCGGAATCCCGGTTTACAAGACATTTCGACAATGGTAAAACAAGACCAGCAAAGCCACCCGAATGTGCCGACAAATCCTGATAGGAGCTGCACATATCTCGTTCTCAGGGCACACCGGATAAGCGAAGCGTACAGGTACCAACGTAACCCAAGTTGCCAAGGGACGGTCCCGCACGGTGCTCTAGTTTGGACCAGCACTCAGAGGAACACTGGCCCGGGGGTTTAAATAAAGATGACCGTCGGGCTCGCGAAAACCCAAGGGAAAAAGGCTTAGGCGGCAAATGGTAAAACCAAGGTTGGGCCTTGCTGGAGGAGTTTTATTCAAGGCGAATTGTCAAGGGGGTCCCATAAATCACCCAACCGCGTAAGGAACGCAAACTCAAGGAACATAATACCGGTATGACGGAAACTAGGGCGGCAGGAGTGGAACAAAACACCAGGCGTAAGGCCGAGCCTTCCACCCTTTACCAAATATATAGATGCATTAATTAAATAAGAGATATTGTGATATTCCAAAAATATCCATGTTCCAACATGGAACCAACTTCAACTTCACCTGCAACTAGCAACGCTATAAGAAGGGCTGAGCAAAAGCGGTAACTTAGCCAAACAACGGTTTGCTAGGAAAAGATGGTTAGAGGCTTGACATGGCAATATGGGAGGCATGATATAGCAAGTGGTAGGTATCGCAGCATAGCAATAGAACGTCAACTAGCAAAGCAAAGATAGAAGTGATTTCGAGGGTATGGTCATCTTGCCTGCAAGGTTCTCAGAGTTGTCGAAAGCTTGATCCTCGTAAGCGTACTCAACAGGTTCCTTGTTCACGAACTCGTCTCCCGGATCTACCCAAAACAAGAACACAAGCAACGGAACCACAATCAATCACGGGAAATGCACAAGCAACATGATGCAAAACATGTATGATATGCGAGATGTGGTATGCGATGCATATGCGTGCTCCGGAAGAAAAAGAATGAACAAGGCAGTAACTTGGCAAACCAAGGATGCCACTGGAGAGATGAGATGATTTCGGTCAAAGTCGATATAAAGATCACCGGAAACGGATGCACAGTTTGCAAATGGCAAGCAAAACAAGAATGACACGATTCTGCGATTAACAGCGTGATAGCACTTAGAATGCAACAAGTAACTATGCTACAGCACTCCAATATAGCAACAAAGCATATGACAGTAATTTACAGGAGATGCTTCACAAAAGATGAACACCGAGCTATGGCTAGATCACACAATAACAGGTTCAAACAAGCATGGCAAAAGTGCAAAAGATATCAGGTTCACAGACTTGGTGAAATTACTGGACATGGCATAAACAACATCAGGTAGCAATGTTCAGAGCAAGCAAAACACATGCTACAGGAATTTAACATAGCAAAACAAGGCATGGCATGAATGTATTAAATGCAAAGAACAAAAGTCCCTTAATGACCGTGAGCCAAAAAGGATCAGAAGATATGATGGAAACCATGTAAACATAGCAAGTTTCGTTAACAGGTTTCAGACTTAGCAGAAAACAGAGCATGGCAGTAACAGAAATTATGAGGGCATCTTGGTGAGCTTGATTCACTCACCAAAAAGCAATGCATGACAAAACAAGCATACCTACAGCAAGATGGCATAATGGAACAAAATGAATAGCATCACGAGGCGAACATTTCGATATATCATGCACGCAAAACGGAGCAGTATGTGATGAGATATGATGCAATGAACAGGAGCACAAAATGATAAATATACGGGACTTAGAGAAATTCGGGGGAGGAAAAAGTCAACCGTAGGGTTTGGATCAGGATCTGGCGCTCGAGGCTGCCGGAGCTCGCGCCGGAGATGGGGAAGGAGAGGGAGACGGCGGAGGAGCTCGGGGCGACGAGGGGGGCGCGGACGCCGGCGGCAGAGCGCGGGGCGCGGGCGCGGGCGCCCGCGG